>NC_068984.1:97318360-97337649 GCF_001194135.2 Octopus bimaculoides | reverse complement strand
ATAAAAAGATAGATAGATAGACAGATAGATAGATAGATAGATAGATAGATAGATAGATAGATAGATAGAAAGAAAGATAGTCACGTCAGAATAATAGTAGACTTACTTGCAAAAAAGGACGTGTGCGTTCAATAATGTAGGGATGGTCATGTTGCCAGTTTAGCCAATAAAAACACACATACTATATATTTGGTGTTAATTTGCTTCAGCTTTATATTACATTAATTGTATTTCGACCAGAGTTCTTTCGTCACACTTCTGTGACCTCATCAGTGGTCCTTTGCTTTCTTCTTTCTGATGAGGTCACAGAAGTGTGATGAAAGAACTCTGGCCAAAATACGATTAATGTAATATGAAGCTGAAGCAAATTAACACCAAATATATCGTGCATGTGTTTTTATTGGCTAAACTGGCAACATGACCATCCCCAAATACAACAATATCTGTTTCAACACACGATTTCACATCAAGAATCTTGCAAAACAAATATATAAACGGAATATATATATATATATATATATATATATATATACTAGAATATTTCAGATATCTCAAATAGGTTTGATATATCAACTGCTTTCATTATTTAGTGATGTGATGAGCATTAATGTGGCATGCTGAGAGAAATTGGTCATTAGGGACTATGTGAAACTAAAGAAAGAGATTGATTTGTGTGGTTAGACATGCAGAGCTGAGATGTATGGGCATACTAAATACATGGTGAGAAGTGCAGTGATGAAATATGTGTTGGTAAACATGCAGTTAAAATTTAAGCATAAAGAACTAATGAAGAAGGGAGACATCAACACAGAAAATTGTGTAGTGCCAGTTGAACTATGGCAGCATAGAATGGTGATGATGATGATGATGATGATAAGATGTTTCCTCTCTCTACTTTTTGTACTACTGTTATATTTCTCTATGTTTCTCTAAGTTGGCTAGTTTTGTGCTATCTCCACTTAGGCACTCCTGACTCACTTACCTCTTCTCCCCTTGTAATACAAACTGTGTCTATCTCTTTCCCAATCCTTTTTCGTCTAGAATGTTGGTCCCCCAAGAATTCCCTTTTATACTTTTTTTGCATACATTGACTTGACCAATGTTAATGGTCTTGGAGAGCATGAAAATGATGGGCACAGTTTCTTCCTTTACATTGTGGGTACAGCCCAGCTTTCCAGGTCAAACTAATAAAAAGAAAAAAACAGCTAAACTCAACATTATTAGTTAACAAAAGACAATGGTACCTATTAGCATCAGGTTGGATTGGGTAACTATTTTACAGTGTTACTGCTTCATATACTATTCGGTTGATTATACCATATGGTACCTATTGACATCAGGCTGGGTTGGACCACAGTTGCTTTGTTAAGTACGCTTGCCATGAACACAACTCAGCAATTTTTGTCTGGAAGCCTTTCACCCTACTGATTCATCCATCATTAACTCTGGATATTTTTAATTACAATTGGAGGTTATAAATGTGTTGACAACTCTTGACACATTCACATTCATAGGTTAAAACTGGTGGAACAGGATGGCCTCAGCTTTGTCAGCAGTGAAAGAGAGAATTATCACTGACTTGTATACAAGGATATTGTCTCCAAGTTGCTGTAAACTCTGCTTTAGACACTCAAACAAGAAATGTAGTCTTTCCTATAAAATCCTTACTGTGTTAGAGACAAAATTTCTAAGAAAGATTACAATAATGTTCTGTTTGTCCAGCTTTACTTTTATTTTTCTCCATGTTAAATAAATCAAATAATTATTTTCCATTATTAAAAGATGATAAAATTTCTTACTTGTATTTCAAATATCTTCTTTTAGTGTTGCATTTACCTGTTTCACTCACACCACTGAATCCCTATACTGTCTGATTTTGACAAGGTACGGTAACTATTTTATTGCATTTATCTTTTACTATCATTTTTGTTTACTAGGAACTATAGATTTTTGCTTACCATGAATTATAAATTCAAATTATGAACTAGGTATCACTATAGTACCTATTTCAGCCTATCTAGTTGAAAATTACAGTGTTTGTCCCACTTCAGCACTCATCGCTGAAAATATTCTCTTAGTCCTATTTGACCACAGAACCATGAAAACAACCAAGCAAATGATTTAAGTTTACTGACAGAAAAAAATGTGCATGACACTGTTTCAGGTAAAAAGGTGATATGTTTATTTCTCCTGTAAACAAAATGTTCTGTGCTTCTACACTCTGTTTGTGAAGATCACTATAATGAAAATATTTTATTTGAAAATGTGACAACAATTGGTAACAAAGAGCATTCAGCAGTAAAATACTACCTCAATAAGCCTTTATCCAAATATTGCTAGTATGGAAACTCAGATATAGAAAATGATGACGATATTAGTGTGATTTTGCATTTATGAATTTAATTAAGGTACTTATTCATGTATAATATAGACTCCTATAGAAAATGTACCACTAATTATTGAGAATGAAATCCTGGAAAAAACATTTCTTGTGTATAATATGCACTTACTTGTGTTTATAATTGCTGTATAAAATATTCTGAACAAGTTTATAAATCTTAAATGAAACAAAAAAAAATGCAAATTATATCTATATTGCCTTTTGAATTATAATGATGAAGAAGGCAAGGGTGTCTGCAGTGAAGTTGACATTGTAGAGATCAAACAAACGTGATTTTTCCAGAAAACCAATTTTAATTTGATAATGACAGTATATTTTTAATTTTAATCACACCAACAAAACTATGATGTTGTAAAGTGAACTTCTAAATCACACAGCTATGTCATCATCCAAATTTTTCCTTCCTGTAATAAAAACACATTTAGATAACAAAGATAACAATGAAGCTGTTATATTATTCGCTGTTAAAATGTTTTATCACACTATTTTAAGTACGTAATTTTGTTTCCATTTTTAAGTTTAAATAACATGTACACCATGTTTTTTTTTATTCATAATTATTGTTTACATTTCAGCCAATACAGTTTTTTATATAAAAATATCACACCTGATGTTCTAATTTTGTTAAAGGATATCATTATAAAATACGCCAGAAAAAGTTTTTATAGTATTTTCTTTTCTTTTTTATTGCTGCACTCTGATCCGGATCTGGAAGTTCTTTTAACTGATTAGTTCAATACATTTTCAAAACATTTGACAAAGGAAGGGCTTCCTACTGTAAACACAGTCATAAAATCTATTAATACATATATAATACATTTGTTGTTGTTGGCACTCCGTCGCTTACGACGTTGAGGGTTCCAGTTGATCTGATCAACAGAACAGCCTGTTTGTGAAATTAACGTGCAAGTGCCTGAGCACTCCACAGACACGTCTACCCTTAACGTAGTTCTCGGAGATATTCAGCGTGACACAGTGTGACAAGGCTGACCCTTTGATTTACAGGCACAACAGAAACAGGAAGTAAGAGTGAGAGAAAGTTGTGGTGAAAGAGTACAGCAGGGTTCGCCACAATCCCCTGCCGGAGCCTCGTGGAGCTTTTTAGGTGTTTTTGCTCAATAAACACTCACAACGCCCGGTCTGGGAATCGAAACCGCGATCCTATGACCACGAGTCTGCTGCCCTAACCACTGGGCCATTGCGCCTCCACTATATAATACATAACAAACATAGAAGTCACCAAGTATCCTAAAATCTCTGAATGTCTGTCTGTTTAATTACCATTTTAAGTGCTAGAAGAACGGTGAAGTATTAGACTATTTCTTCTGGTTCTTAGAAGAATGTAGTTAATAATATTCTAAATCTAATATATATCCAAAATGCCTTTATTATTGGGTTTCTATCAAATATTATATGGCAACAGTTGATTGAAAATGATACTGTAAATTTAAATAATATGATTAATCAGGCTCCTCTCTTTAGAATCTAAGTAGAAAAGCAGAGTGTTATTATGTGAATCCTTCTCTTAAAATAGTGCATCTATTAACTTCTGGATGCCACTGCACAACAAAATTTGAATTTTGTTACTAGCCTGCTGTTAGCAATTACTTTTGTAGCTGTTTCTTCTGGCATTACAATAAATATTTGTGACAAGAGTGTCCTAGTAACCAAAAAAAAGATCACTTGACAAAGATATATGTATCAAGTGGAAACACATTATTTTTTACCAAAACAACTTTACATTCAATAGTTTGTAAATATGTTGTTTACTCTTTGCTCTTTTTACTCTTTTACTTGTTTCAGTCTTTTGACTGTGGCCATGCTGGAGCACTGCCTTTAGTCGAGCAAATCGACCCCAGGACTTATTCTTTGGAAGCCTAGTACTTATTCTATCGGTCTCTTTTGCCGAACTGCTAAGTTACGGGGACGTAAACATACCAGCATCAGTTGTCAAGCGATGTTGGGGGGGACAAACACAGACACACAAACACACACACACATACATATATATATAAATATATACATATATACGACGGGCTTCTTTCAGTCTCCGTCTACCAAATCCACTCACAAGGCTTTGGTCGGCCTGAGGCTATAGTAGAAGACACTTGCCCAAGATGCCACGCAGTGGGACTGAACCCGGAACCATGTGGTTGGTAAGCAAGCTACTTACCACACAGCCACTCCTCAGATTTTTTTTTACCAACATTCGTATTAGTTGTGATAATTTTGTAATATCATTTTGTGGACATCAAAACAACTCATCAACCAGTCAGATACAATCTACTAGAAGTTTAAACTACATAGATTGGACCTATATGATGGGAAAAACATAAACAATTAGGATTTCCAGTATGATGTTTGAAGTGTATGAACATGTACAATAATACATGTACAACATGTATTATTACAGATTGTTGTTACACATCTTACACAATGTAAACTTGTGAAAACAATTAATGTGAACAAAGTACATATGAATTATATATTGCACAAAAGTCTCCAGGTGTTTATGACCCGCTAAGGAAAAAAGATATTGCAATGCCATAAAATAAATTACAGAAGAGCATTATCACTAGATGTGTTGTTAATGAGTAAATGATTATCAGCAATTTGTAGCAATTAACTTATAAAAATAGTGACATTAGAAATTTTAAAAAAAGTAATTTCACTATGTTGTTTGATGAAAGGTTGCATCACAAAATCAAACTGTGGTTGCCACAATACCATCTTATTAGCTACTACACTTAATTCCTTCACTAATTAGTCATAGTATAAAAGTTCTTAAGGTTTTATCCACTTCTGTCCAGCTTATTTCAGTCTATTATCTATTCTGATAATGATGATATAGTTGTGTCACAAGCTTCTCTTTCTGCTGCATTCTTGCTTTTTATGTTGCATACATTAATTTGATTGACAAAGAATATAAAATACTCTCAAGCTTGGGATGATTCAGTCCAGACATCATAGTGTCAGTTTCCAGTTTACTAAGTGAAAAATCTCACTTTTCAGTATATCACTCTTTGTTATTAAGAAGGTATGGGTGCGCTTTATGCAGTAGTAAGGCAAGTTAAATTTTTCCCCCCTAAATAGGTTGTTAATGACTAACCTTGCTATAGTGACTGTTATCTCCGGTTGCAGTTCAAACTTAGTAAATTCTAAAATCTTCTTTGTTTTCACATTGTTGTGCATATCCTTGATCTAACTTCTCTGCATGTTGATGACTACAAGATTTTTTTTAAAAAGGTAAACAATGGCGCAGGAGTGGCTGTGTGGTAAGTAGCTTGCTTACCAACCACATGGTTCCGGGTTCAGACCCACTGTATGGCACCCTAGGCAAGTGTCTTCTGCTATAGCCTTGTGCTGACTAAGTGGATGTGGTAGATGGAAACTGAAAGAAGCCCATCGTATATGTATATATATATATGTGTGTGTATCTGTGTTTGTTCCCCCCAACATCACTTGACAACCAATGCTGGTGTGTTTACGTCCCCATAACCTAGCACTTCAGCAAAAGAGGCCGATAGAATAAGTACTAGGCTTACAAAGAATAAGTCCTGGAGTCAATTTGCTTGACTAAAGGCAATGCTCCAGCATGGCCGCAGTCAAATTACTGAAACAAGTAAAATAATAATGGCATGGTTGTGTAATAAGGAGCTTGCTTTCCAACCACATGGTTCCAGGTTCAGTCCCTCTGTGTGGCACCTTGGGCAAGTGTCTTCTACTATAGCCTCAGGCTGACCAAAGCCTTGTGAGTGGATTTGGTAGACGGAAACTGAAAGAAGCCCGTCGTATCTATATATATACATATATATATATATATGAATATGTTTGTGTGTCTGTGTTTGTCCCCCTACCATCGCTCGACAACCAATGTTGGTGTGATTATGTCCCTGTAACTTAGCAGTTCAGCAAAAAGAATAATAGAATAAGTACTAGACTTACAAAGAATAAGTCCTGAGGGTTGATTTCTTTGACTAAAGGTGGTGTTCCAGCATGGCCACAGTCAAATGACTGAAACAAATAAAAGAATGGGTCAACCAAAGCCTTGTGAAGGGATTTGGTGGACAGAAACTGAAAGAAGCCTGTCATATATACGTGTGTGTGTGTGTGTGGCTCTTCGAGTCTGTGTTTGTCTCCCCACCCCACCCCACCACTTGACAACCAGTGTTGGTGTGTTTATCTCCCCATAACTTGGCAGTTCACCAAAAGAGACTGACAGAATAAGTACCAGGCCTAAAAAGTAAACAAGTACTGGGGGTCAATTAGATCAACTAAAATTCCTCAAGGTGGTACCCCAGCATGGCCGCAGTCTAATGATTGACACAAGTTAAAGATAAAACGATAAGAGTCAGAGAAAACAAGGTGGTAACTATGGAGGGACGGCAATGGTGGTGGCAGTAGTTATAGTGATCATCATTGTCATCTTGGTATTTGTAGTGGTTTTGGCATTGATGGTGGCTGTGGTCTGCCTGTAATAAAGATCAGAGAATGAAGCTCATTAATTTGGATAAGTTTGTATATCACAACTAGATAAGGAATCTAATATTTCAGGTTTGAGCATTTTTGTTAAAAAATATTTTTTTACAGACAATGAAACAACTGTGAGATATCTGATTCTTCTTCGCACAATATACAAACTTGTGTAATAGATGGTTAGACATGAAGGTAGAGGTAAATGTAGCAAGAGATGAACAATGGTGGAGGTGCAGTTAATGGGAAATATCAGTAAGGAAAGGGCTAAGGTGGGAGATGTAGGAGTACAGATCAGCAAGGCTATAGTAAGTGTAGCATGATGGTAGATATGAGAGGGCATTAAAAATGATAGCAGATAACAGAGGTGTTAAGATATTGTGATGAATGGATTTTCTCAAGCACAGCAAATCACCAATCATCTCCTATCTTGAAATAAGCCTTCACAACTTTGTCCCATGTCTTCATGGGTCTCCCACTTCCACAAATTCCGTCTACTTTAAGCTATCAGCAGCTGTCCTCATCCATATGCATCACATGATCAAACCAGTGCAGTGTTCTCTCTTGCACACTACATCTTATACCTTTTATGCCTAGCTTTTCTCTCAATACATTAGCACTTTGTTGTATATGCACATCCATACAGTAAAGATCAGAAAGTAGCAGAATGATCAGCAAGGTGTAGGAGCAGTGAAAGGGTGAAATAGGGGCTATAGTAAGTGTAGTATGATGATAGATATGAGAGGGCAGATAACAGAGGTGTTTAGAATGGAATCTAGCAAAATCCATACTAGTCTCATTCCTCTTTAGTATTTACATGCTCTCTGCCTTCAGGGCCCATGCCTCAATACTGTGTGGCATTGCTGTTCTTAGATAAGCATCATACAATGTCTTTCACGCTGAGTGGGAAAGAGAGCGAAAGAGAGCTCTTATTATCAATAGAAATAATAACTTTCAGTTTATATTTAATATTAAATGAGACAATGCTGTTCTTTAGAAATTCCAACAAATGTTTATTACTGTTAAATTTTAAAGTTATTCATGGCATGGATTTTCTTTCCTTTCATATTGTCTCATTTTTATAACTGTATCGAAGTGGACATATGCTTATAACCATGTAACATGTGGATATTTTTCATCAGAAGGTTGTTCAGGCATGCATGCACGCGCGCACACACACACACACACACGCATGCTCTCCCTCCTTATGCAACATAATGTCGCAAAAACAATATACAATACGATTCAGGAAAAAGACTGTCCTGGAATCCTTGTTATTGAATACATATACAAACATCAACACAATGAATACTGGTGGAACATTTTTATCAAAACATTTGTCAAGTAAAAGCATAATGGACCAGATATTGTTTGGAACAGACAAGAAAAATATGTACCATCATAGAGGTCAACTGTCCTGCGGATGTGACTATCTCTTTGAAAGTCAAAGAGAAAGAGGATAACTATGGACAACAGCTTTGAGACCTCCAGCTTCTACATCCAAATTATAAATTTATACCAATAATAATTATTATAATTGGTATACTTGGTTTTGTGAATAAATACCTAAGTGATTATGTGGATAAGCTAGGGTTTTCAGAAAAAGAAAGCAATCAACTAACTCATACATTACAAATAAATCTATAAGTAGAACAGTGAAAATATGCAAGACTTTTCTCAAGATTAAAACGTTTTTGTTATTTATATTCCAATGATAGAACTTTGTATCTGTTAGAAACCAGTTCCTTCCTCAGAGGAAGATTTTAAATAATTAAAAACAGAAGAGAATGAACACACACACAGAGGTTGTTATAGTTTCAGTCAACCCTTATTTAGAGATACTGCCCTCTTAGATGGGTTGGAGAATCCCATTTCCCTTGTACATTTCATTTTGGCATGGTTTCTATGGCTGGATGCCCTTTCCAACACCAGTTACTTTACAGAGTGTATTTTATCATGGCACAAGCACTGAAGAGATTGTCATGTTTTATTATAGTCTACTAGGTCATAACAGCAGTGTTTATGATTGGTTGTTCTTGGGAGTTTCTCTAATATCTGAAGCTGTATTAGAAATTCCAGGTGTGGAAGCAAAACCTGAAATCAAAGAGTTTTAAGGTTAATTCAGCAAAAACCAAAGTTCTAATAAGTAGGGAAACAGATAAACCACTAATCCCTTAAGAAATTGGCCCCGATTGATATGTAGAAAAGCTATTGGTAGAAATTCCATATAATGAACCCAGTGCAAACTGGACATATAAGAGATGAAATGAAATAAGATTAACAGAGAAAGTAGATATTGTGTATGGCAGTTGTGCAGGAGCAATACTCAATAAGAATTCATGGGAAATAGATTTCCTTGAATGCCCATTAGGACGCTTACAAGTAAGAACCAGCTGGAAAAGTTCAGAGAGTTATTATCTCTGTTGGTGACACAAGGCCTCTCTCTCTCAGAGTAAAAAAATAGATTCTATGATGCTTGTGTATGAACAGCAATGCAACATGGTAGTGAAATGTGGGCTGTGAACACAGGGGGCATATGATAGCTAGAAAGAAATGGAGGATTTCCAATCACAGTTTCTATTACCTCTGTCTCCCACCATTTCCACTCCCATGTACCTCTGACCTTATCCCTGGCACTCCCTTTTCCCCACAAACTTCCCTACCTATTCACTCTGACCAATCCTTTGTACGCCTTCCCTTATATTCACCTTCCTGTAACTTGAGGGTATACCCTAACACCTTTGCACCATCGTGTTCTCTCTTTTTCAACTGGGTTAGACATGTACCTTCTTAACAGCAAGACACCTATACTTATTTCACTAATTTACCTTCACTTTCTCATTAACTGGCACAAAGCCACCTCCCTCAACACTACTCCCCTTTCCCAGTCGAGGGGGTCCTTTGTTTTACAAGTTACTTGGTGACCCTGCTGGTGCAATATATAAAGCACCCAAGGTACTCTGTAAAGTGGTTGGCATTAGGAATGGTATCCAACCATAGAAACCATACTGAAACAGACAATAGCGCTCAGCACAATCCTGTGGCTTGCCAGTTCCTGTCAGATTATTCAATCTATGCCAGCATGGAAAACAGACATTAAATGATGATAGTGGTGGTGGTAATGATGATGATGATGATGATATATCTATTAATTTATTTTTGCTTCTTTTTACCAGGAGATACAATCTGAATCTGCTTGACACAATCTCTTGGTTCATATTGGTGTTTGTCTATGGTTTTTTCTGCTTGCAGTATCTAAAACCTATCAAAGAGAAATCCACTTGAATATTTTCCAACTTCATGTATTCTTGGTACAAAATATGTCTTTGAAATAAAAAATATTTTATATAATTTGATTCCTCATAAATATTATGAATTTATCAATAATCAACCAATAAAGAGACATTGACAACATATTTATAGTTGTTTTAGTTGTTATTGAGTGCTAGACATTTCTTCATTCTCTTTGGCATCTGTTCCTCCATTTAATTTCTGCATTTTTGATGGTGAGAGTGACAAAGGAATCCTGTCTAATTTAGTGGAGAACAAACATCATGAGAAACTTTAAAAAATATTGGCTTTTTATGAAAATGTTTACATTTTGAACTTAGCCAACCCATACCAACAAGGAAAGTAGACATGAAATAATGATTATCAATACAACACAAATAAAAAAAAATTATATATATATATATATATAAGAGTGTTGTAGTTTGCTTCAAGTATTGTAATATCAAAGAAGGTAAAAAGAGAGAAAATAGAAAGCTTTTGACAATGTGGAAAGTTTAATAAAATCTTTATATTTATTTCTCTCTCTCTCTCTCTACACACATATATATATATATGAATATTTTTTAAATCCTAGGGAATAATAAGTATTCCAGGTTATCAGAACATTTACTATTTTACACTTTACAAATGCAATGTAAACAGTATCATTTATAACATTATTACAAATTTGGGATTTTCCAAATAGAACCGCAACTCTTATTTCAGGATAACCTTATTGCATGGAATACACATAGAAAGTTATATCCAATACAATTATATAAGCATTTAAAAAACCTACTATAAAATACAATAAAATTATTTGAAAAAATCTATATAACTTACCTGTTATTAGTCTGTGGGGAAAGAAGATATTTTTAACCCATTACCTACAAGTGACCTCATATGAGATCACTTAAAAATTACAAATTTCGTAATTATCTGTCAATATTTACACATATCTAACCTTTTTGCTATTAGGTATATTTCTCTGATATTCAAATGAGGTTTGCTAATTTTTCACCCAATATCTCGCTTATTTCTATTTAAAATGTTATTTTGATCATTCCAGCATGATCAAAGTTTCATAAAAAAATTCCAGTTAATAGATTTATGGGAGGTAATGGGTTAATCAACACTACACATGTTTCTGCGCTGGTGGGGAGTTTATAAAGGCTGTACCAAATACATAAATTCACCAGTGCATCCTCAGGCTATTTATCTTATTGTTATTATTATTAACGGATCAAAGTTAAAAATACATATTATAAGTCATATAAAATAGAAAAATAAGAATATGAATACAAATATAATAAAATAAAAATATATAAATTACAAATGTATTTTTTGAAAAATTAAAAATTAAACAAATTTTAAAAAATTAAAAAAATTAAACACCTAAAATTACAATACCAATATATATCGAAAATACTAAAACTAAGGAAACCCTCAACAACTGTATTATAAACACATCAAATCCTACAACCTATCTATATAAACATTACGGGAATTAATAATTTAGTGTAAGATTTATCCATATCTATACAAGTATAAATTACCATTTTTTATGTCAAACATAAGTTAATAGTATTTAAAAAGATTATTTAGTAAAAACCTCTATATACATTATAAATTTATTGAATAAAACTAGTAAAAAAATTAACAAAAAAAATTAACATTAGGCATAGGAGTGGATTAGGCGTAGGAGTGGCTGTGTGGTAAGTAGCTTGCTTACAAACCACATGGTCCCGGGTTCAGTCCCACTGCGTGGCATCTTGGGCAAGTGCCTTCAACTATAGCCTCGGGCCGACCAATGCCTTGTGAGTGGATTTGGTAGACGGAAACTGAAAGAAGCCTGTCGTATATATGTATATATATATATGTATGTGTGTATGTGTTTGTATGTCTGTGTTTGTCCCCCGAACATCGCTTGACAACCGATGCTGGTGTGTTTACGTCCCCGTAACTTAGCGGTTCGGCAAAAGAGACCGAAAGAATAAGTACTAGGCTTCCAAAGAATAAGTCCTGGGGTCGATTTGCTCGACTAAAGGTGGTGCTCCAGCATGGCCACAGTCAAAAGACTGAAACAAGTAAAAGAGTAAAAGAGTAATGGAAGAATACTTATCAACATATTTACTCCTCGTCCCTGTGTAAATGGCTGCTCCCTGTCATGCGCAAAGTATTATGGGAATAGCATAAACAAAAAATAAGGTTTAGCATTTTATATATATATCAGTATTGTAATTTTAGGTGTTTAATTTAAAAAAATTTTTTAATTCAATTTCAAAAAAAAATATATTTGTAATTTATATTTTTTATTTTATTATATTTGTTTTCATATTCTTATTTTTCTATTTAATATGACTTACAATATGTATTTTTAACTTTGATCCGTTAATAATAAATAACAATAAGATAAATAGCCTGAGGACGTACTGGTGGATTTATGTATTAGGTATAGCCTTTATAAAGTCACCACCTGTGCAGAAACACGTGTAGCATTGATTAAAAATATCTTCTTTCCCCACAGACTAATAACAGGTAAGTTATATAGATTTTTTTCAAATAATTTTATTGTATTTTATAGTAGGTTTTTTTAAATGCTTATATCATTTTATTGGATATAACTTTCTTCCATACAATAAGGTTATCCTGAAATAGGTGTTGTGGTTCTATTGGTAAAATCTCAAATTTGTAATAATATATATATATATAGAGAGAGAGAGAGAGAGAGAGAGAATTAGTGTATAAACATCATAAAATTAATCTATTGTAAATAAGAAATAAATTAGTGACAGATAGTTAAACTCCAACTCTGTATATATGTAAGTAGTTAAAATGACCTTTGAAGAGTAGCAGACAAAAATCTAGTTGGTTGGCTGCCAGCATCAATTCTGTTCAAATTGATTTCATATTCAGTGTAATGATACACTTTTATAGGCTAATGAATGACATGAAAATCATTTTTGCTATAAACCAATAAATAAAGAGCTATTAGCAATTAAAGTTTGAAAATTTTGGGTAATTTTAGCCAATTGTAAGCCACAGAGACATTCATGCCAGTTTCCATAGTAGCAAGCCAAACATGAGAATTGTTTTGTCAGCGAGAAAGCACGTGTTGACAAATATATTCTATGCGATGTCACGTGCATTGACGCTGTGTACTGTTGCTTGTACCCTGGTCATGAGATGTGCTAAAAATAACAACTAAATAGGCCTTAAATCATTTTTTTGCATAATCGTATGGATTCTTGTGTGTAGAGTACAGATTTTCAAAAAAAATTTTTTGAAAATTCCAAATTTTAAAAAAGTTATGAGGGGTTATGTGTTGTACGTTAAGCAGAATTTGATTTGTTTACCATTTCATATAAAATCACATGCTATTTTCAGAATGTTGACAATATGTGCAGTCTTGCACAAAATGACAGCTTCCAAATCCTACTTGCTGGCTGGGTGAAAATGATCAAACTTTAAACCTCTATCACTTTTTTAAAAACATTTTTCTGCAAAAAGTGAAATAACTGCAGCAATTTAGCTTGGAAAAGAATATTAATGTGTCAAATTTTAAAATTTTCGATTAACTTTTTTTGAAATGCTGGCAGCCAAACCAACTAGATCTGCAGACAAGCTTAAATTTCACAAATAGTTCATACATTAAGGTACTTAACACTTTAAATATTTTGTTTCAGTATGGTGGTTGAATTCTATTTAGGAAGTGAGTGTTCAGTCATTACGTAGTTGTTTCCCTTGGTATCCAATTTTGATGATAGAATGAGTAGCTTAGAATACATATATTAGTCAACTAGGGTGCTATGAAATGGTGTTGCTGTGTTTCACACCTTTTGCCTTTAATTAGAGATTTTGTCCATAGCAAATCAAAGTGAAAATTGTCCTTTTACAGGCCAAATATGTCTCAAACATATCTGAACTGACTGAAATGTTTGTTTACTTCACAAAACAGTATATATTTATATTTTAATATTTTACTCGGCCATTGCAAGACTAATAACCTGGTGTAAAACTCAATAAATGTATGTTTCAAAATGTGTGTTAGACAAGTATAGAGTGTTAATATGAAGAAATGGTAATAAGAAAAAGAGATGACAAAAGAATAAATGATTATCTTATGAACTTCATTAGCTTACAGCTGTTTCTGTTATGAGATGCAGAGGACTCATATAGTTGAGTACCTGAATAACACCTTATAGCTTCAGTGAAGCCTCTAATAATCATTTCTTCCTTTGTCATCACTTTTTTCTTTTGGAGCCTGGTGCAGCCATCGGGTTCACCAGTCCTCAGTCAAATCGTCCAACCCATGCTAGCATGGAAAGCAGACGTTAAACGATGATGATGATGATATATATATATAGTAAACAGACAAAAGAATGATATTGGTGTTGCATAATGGTCATAACCTTTAAGGTTATGACTATTTCAGTAGCTAGTGGAACCATTTCACCAATTTGTACATTGGCTTGTGGATATAAAAAATATTATGTAAATCCATACAGTAATTAATTAATTAAGGTATCACCAACCATCTCATCAGACCTGTTGAAATTACTGTTAATGTTATTTACCATGACAAGAAATTGCATAATTGTTATCATCATTTGTATTGGATAGAAATATACAGGGTGGGCCAAAAGTAGGTAAACACTTTTAAAATTGACTTATTTGTTTTTTACAGGTACCGTGAATAATGTGCTGTGTGTTACAGTATTCTCGGACATTTGATAAATGTTCCCATGCTGAAGGAGGACATTTCGACCATTTACGAGATTAAACTGTGTTTCCTAAATATAATTGTAATAAATGAGTGTAAAAGTAATAAAATGAACGAATTTCAAAGTGTATAGCTACTTTTGGTTCACCCTGTATTATTTGTAACTGACCTGGATCAGTATTTATTGCCTGGATAATCAAAGCACATTCATTATCACTAATGGTAATTAATTTCTTACTATTAGTTGTTGCTTATTAATTAATTTTCTCTCTTCATCAGTTTTTGAAACAATTATCACCTTTCATAGTTATATAATAGCATCATCTTCATTCCTTTGTCTGTTCGTTGTTGTCAGTTACATCAGCTTCAATGCTCAACTGATACTTCATATTTTTTATGTTAGAAATAAATATATATTTGTAATGACTGATAGAAAGATGATCGAAACTGAAGTACTTTATTGCAATCAAATCATGAAACATTTAGAGGGTTCCTAGCCATGCTTGAAATAACAATCAAATCTTCCTCAAATTATATCCTACTATCTTTATGAAGGACATTAGATAATAGTCTTAGCTACACATAATTCTGAATAAAAGACAGTTAAAATAACTCCAACCAACTTAATTCCATTCTTTTCAAAATCTCATGTTATCTAGATTTATGATTATGCAGCTCATGGTGCACAAACCTTTGAATGTGGTCCACTGAGCCAGTAAATGGCCATGTTATACCTTTACTATATTAGCAACCACACTGTATGTTGTTGCAGGGAAGGGTTGTCATGCATATTATTGCTGCTCAATCTACACACTATATCTGTGTAAACCTCGCTAGTAATATCTACAACTGACTTAGGGAACTTGCCTCACATTTAGCATGTTCGTTGCCCATCCCACCAACCTTACTGTATCAGCAGTATACTATTCTGTTGCTGGTATCTATCTTCAATCAAACATATGATCAGAGGTATCCCTCTTTTGTATATTAAGGATTCTATTGGCTAATATATCCTTCTTTATTTAAGCTGCTATTTCTAGCAGATCAAACATGTACATAATCCCATGTTTCACTGTGATGCACTTTTTGTAAATCTAATTCCTGTTGTTTTGTGTGTGTGTGTGTGGTGTTTAGCAAATTCCTCTCACACACTGAAGGCATCATCCTCTTTTGATTCTTTTTATTCCCATTTCTGTAGTACTGCACATCTGTCTCCCCAAAATTTCCTATTAGTTTTGCTATACTAAGAGGTTGTTAGTTCCTTGTTCAAACCTTTTACAGTTCTGTGTAAGCAGATACCATAATTGGTTGCCCTATCCACACCTCCTGACCATTCTCACCACACATTGTAATCAAATGTATGAGGGAGAGAAATTGACTGCAGTACTTGACTGGTATTTTAAAAGGTAAAAACCCCATCCAGTCATGAAGGACCATGGTACACACCTAGAAAGTTCCCCTCCGAAGCACAAGTCTGGGCAAGGTTGTAATGGAAGACCAGTAGTTGCCCATACATACTAGCCTCCTCTCTCCATGCCAACAGAAAGGCAAAGGCCAATACAATTTGGCACCAGAGATGCCGAAACTTATTTCTATAGCTGAGTGAACTGGAGCAATGTGAAATAAAGTGTCTTGCTCAAGAACACAACACACAACCTGGTTTGGGAATCAAACTCATTACCTCATGATTGTGAACCCAACACTCTAACCACTGAGCGATGGTATTTTATTTATGCATGAACAGCAAAGTTGACCTCAGGGCACAGAAAGCTAGAACAAATCTTGCCAGTCATTGTATCCAACATTCTAACAGTGAGCCAGCCAATCTACCATCTTACTAAATTAAATTAAATTACTTCACTGAAGTAGAGATTCATAAACCAGATGAGTATTGTGCTAACAAAGTGTTTATTATATTTAAAATACTAGGTGTACTATTTTCAGCTACCAACCAATAACCAAATGTATTCTGTATTTAAATAAGCAGGTGGGTATGGTATTTAACTACCAGTCAGTAGGTATGTATGTGCTATGTTATAATCAACTAACAGCTAGGAAGCAGTAATGTACTACACTAATCAGATACCTGTCAACAACTGTGTACTCTACTGTAATCAATCACCAACCAAAGATCATAATTCAGTTTCATTTTACTCGTTGCTAAAACATCTCTTTTAAGAGTATTGCCCATTATATCAACACTACTTATTTTATCAACCTTCAAAAAATTTGAACTCAAATATTAACAAGACGGAGTAAAACACAATGTATTTTGCATACAACTCCATACTAATCTTGGCAAGCATCATTAAAAGTTATTTTATCACCAGTTCGCCTAGATATCAGAAACACACCTGATTATCTGGAAAAGTCACCTGGAACAGACAGGCAGTATATCCAGGAAGAACCATTTGGTTGTTGCTATAAAACCTATTGTTAAGCATTGGTCCCACAGAGCATAAATGTCTACATATGTTGTTCTTGTTCACTGTTCATCAATATAAAATGTTTAAATTTAAGACAGCAATAAAATAAGAAAATATATTCTTTAAATTAATCTTTATTCTGAAGAAAAAAAAAAAATGAAAAAAGATCTTTAAATAAAATAGCAGTATAAATAGTAACATTATAAAATAGATTTTCTTTCCTCATCAGTCTTTGAAAGAGTCTGCTGTCCATTCTAGAGAAATCCAATTAGAGAAAGGAGAATGTTTCCTTGGAACTATTGTCGATGTAAGAACGGTGCAGCAGTAGGAGGATTAATAACTCTCGCTTTCTGAGAAACTTTATGAGAGATCTTGGATTCCTCTGTAATCCACGTGACTGTGAGGCTTTTTAACTATATTGTCAGTTAACAAAATAAATAAAATAAAAAATCAAACAAACTGTAAACTACTTCTTGCAGATAGAAAAGTACATCAGAAGAGGTAGAAAAAAATGAAATGCTTTACAGTTTTAAAGTCCTCACATCTCTGCAAAAGTGGAAAATAAAAAGATGACTTTCTGGTTTTGATTATGTCTGTTTGATACAGTTTACAGATATGTTCTTTTATATTTTTCACTGTAGCCAAAGTATAGAAAAGAATGGTGGAGAGAGTACTTCTCGATGTTATCAATTTAATTAAGTGTTTTGGGGTTTTTTTTTCTCGTGTTAACAAATGAGAGGGATGGAAAAAAAAAAAAAAAATCTCCTTCCTGTTAGAAATAACTGAACTGTAAGAATCTCAGTCGAGAAGGATGAATGCCACAACTTCCTCCTTCCTCATTATGAAGATTTTGTTGATGTTGAGAATTGATGGAATGTAAGATAACATTTAAAACTCATCATGATTCCGTAACCGGGAGTGAATCGGTAGAGCTGGTTTGATAAAAATACCTTCACCTGCCTGCCAATAATTCTTTTCATTAGGATGATCGTGAGCGCTGACCTCACGCTGACCTTGGATTGGTCGGCCATATACATCACCATTTACATGGAGATAGCTGAAAAATATTAAATAACCATGAATCTTAGAAAAAAATTCTAGAAAATGAACAACAGTTAAAGAAGAAATATGTAATTTTATTTGTACTGTAGCTCTTTGACAAGTGATATGGTAGACAATCATGGAAAAACAATTATTTAACTAATTCATAACCATATTTCTGATAATTTATTCCTGCAAATGGTATATGTGGGTGTGCAGAGAGTGGCACTTAAGTTCAGTCACACAGCACAGCACCTTGAGCAAGTGTCTTCTACAACAAACCAAAGAAGGCCACTGTCTTGTGTAGGAAACTCCTCAAATACATGTCTGTGTGAATGTTGATAACTTACAGCTTCACTTGAGTGAAACAATGAGTAATGTTAACATACCTTGTTGACATTATGATCAGATGTTCTGTGTATTCAAAGAACTAGGGAATAAAAAACCCTATATAAAATAGGCAACAGGAAGAGCATCTGGCTGTAAAATCTTGTCTCATCACATAAGTAATGTCTGGATTTTAAGTGAGGGAAACAAGTGATCAAATCTTACATTTTAATGAAACTTAATTGTCAATATAGTTTCCATGATTATCTATGACATCTTTCCATCTACTCATAAACTTTTTAATTACATTAATGAAAAACTCTTTCAGTTTTGAAGAGAAGAACTCTGAAAGGTCAGTTTTAACTTCCTCAGTTGTTTCGAGAGTTAATCCATCCAAATGATTCTGTAAACTAGGGAACAAATGGTAATCTGAAGGAGCAAAGTCTGGGGAATAAGGCAGATAAGCAATTTTCTCTCAGCCAAGTACCTCAATCTTCTGTGACGTGATCTTGCATTGTCCTGACAAGACACCACTCCCTTTTGATTCACTAAAGCAGGCCTTTTTTCCCCATTCAAAGCAGCATTCAAACACTAACTATTGACAGTAGATTTGTGCATTGACTGTTGA
>NC_068984.1:97314566-97318091 GCF_001194135.2 Octopus bimaculoides | reverse complement strand
GAAGAGAAGAGCAGATCTCCACTCGAGATTTGCAGTTGGCTTCAGATAAATCATGAAGCACTCATTTTCTAAATTTTGGGACCTTTCCAAGCTGTCGATGGCAGTGAACAGTTGTATGGCTTGAACAAAGTTTGCCTGCCAATTCTTCAACTGAAACTGCATGATCCTTTCCAAGTTCTGCCAAGAAGAGCTTGTCATCAAACACAATTGGACGTCCTGTTCAGGTCTCATCTTCAAAGCTGAAATTTCCACTTCTGAATTTTACAAACCATCTTCTGCAAGTTCTTTCATTCAGGCCTTCTTCTCCATAAGCTGAGTGACTATTTCAAGTCATTTCTGCTGCAGAGTTCCCTTTTTTCAACTCATAAAGTATTATGTGCCTTAAATGCTCCTTCGACACTTCCATGTTTAAAGAGCTTTATTAGTGAAATTTGATTAGATTATCTTGCAAAATGAAATTTAATTAGTTTAAATATGTCCAAATACATATAAATATTATTTGATACCATTAGACATTCTAAAATATTGTTAAAGCATTTACAAATTGAAAATATAGAAATTGGACATTACTTATGGGATGACCTGATATGTCCCTATTCAAACCTATGCTGGCGTTAGTTTGGATAGGGATATATTTGAGTGCATTGCAATGTAAAAAGACTCAGTATACTCTGTTAAGTGGTTAGTGTTAAGAAGGGCATCCAACCAAAGAAATCATGCCAAAACAGACAAATGGAGCCCAGACAGTCCTTCAGCTGGCCAGCTCCTGTCAAACCAAGCAACCCATACCAGGATGGAAAACAGATGCTAAATGATGATGATAATAATGATTATATATATATATATATATATATATATATGTGTGTGTGTGTGTGTGTGTTATAATTTAGAACAAACAGTAAGTTGTCATTATAGTACTCTGAGTTTCGAATGCCAGAGTGAAGAGCTACGATATATACATACATACATACATACATACATATATATATATATATATATATATACATATATACATACATACAGTTATCATAATCATCATTTTTATGTTCAATTTTACCATGCTGACATAGGAAGACTTCTTGAGGTAGTATTGAACAGTTAGATGCCTTCCTAATACCAACTCCTACTTGTTTTGCAAATGCCGTACTTTAATCCATGCCTTTGCATGCTAAATTGCAGCAAGATGTTTTGTCTATGGGGGACACAGAAACAATAACGCTGCTGAAACAACATTATTGATATCATTTAATGTCCGTCTTCCTTGCTGGCATAGGCTTGATGGTTTGGGAGGAACTGGCAAGTTGGAGAGTTGCACCAGGCTCCATGATCTATTTTAGCATGGTTTCTATGATTGGATGCTCTTCCTAATGCCAACCACTTTACAGTGTATTGGGTGCTTCTTAAATGGTACCAGTACAGGTACTTTTTTCCTGGTACCAACACCAATGGGGTCACCAAATAACCTGTGAAATAAAGACCTTTCAGTTGGGAGAAGGAGCAGTACTGAGGAAAGTGGCTTTGCGCAAGGTGAGAAGTTAGAGTAATAGGGGGATAGATAGAGGTATCTTACTATAGAGGAAATACTCGTTACCAAGTATTTCTTATATAGGAAAAGAAAGGAGAGGAAGAAGAAACAGAGTTAGAGGAAAAGATAGAGAGGCAATCTGAGTGAGAGAGGCAAAGAGATAGTGTTGGAGATGTATTGGGGCCTACCCACAGAAAGCAGTAGTGGTGCGGAATATAAATGTTAAAGAGGGGGGAGGAGGAGAATGTTTCATAAGAGTGTCAGGAGGGAGTGTTTAGATATGGAGAAAAGGTAACTGTAGCTAGTGATGACTGTTGAGAAATTAGAGTGGCTGGAGGTAGGATGATGTAGATATGTGAGGGAGAGTGAGATGCCTACAATGGGTGGTAATCGTGTGGTGGGACGGGGGGAAAATGGGCTGCAGTGTAGTTTTGATAAAGGACAGATTATGAGTGTGTTGGGGGGGGGGAGCATGACTGTAAAGGACATGCCTGTATGTATAAATGGCCATGATTTTACTGAGCTTGACAGGTCTTCTCAAGCACAGCAAATCACCAGATGTTTTGATACCTTGTCATCTCTGTGAGGTTCAACATCTGAAGATCATTTCTCACCACTTCATTCCATGTCTTCCTGGGTCTAATGGACGTCAGTCTACAAATTTTACTCATAACATTTTGGTTAACCAATGGATACTGTAAAAGTTACTTGCCCAACATGCAACAGTGGGATGGAAACCATTTGGTTGCAAAGCTAACTTCTTAACCACACAATCATGCCTGTACCTGTATCTATCTAAATATACACACATATACATACATATGTATATAAACATATATATAAGTACATATATACAGACACATCACATATACACGTGTGTGTGTGTGTGTTTCAGTAACATTTCACTACTTTTATGTAGCCTTTGATCTCCAAAATAATCAAAAATTTGGAAGGTGTGGTTAGTATATCAGCAACTTTTCAGTTGAATGGTATTTATCAAGCTGGTATTTGGAACTGAACAACAAGATTTAACATAAAGGTATGGCAGGGTTTGTATCTACTAAATATATTATTGATGTAATAACAAGATTTCATCTGAGATTTTAAATATCATGTGAACATTTTAATACAAATGGGTTGATAAAATGGTCTTTGATGGATTTGCATTAAAGTTGTTTCTGAATTAATGGATCAGAATTTCATTAAAAAATTAATGCTTCTGTCTTTACTTATTTACCATATATCTGTCTGTATAGGTTGAATAGATCTCTAGAGTAGCTGTTACAAACCGTTATACTCATTCCTGTTTCATTATAATCAACTCCTATCTTTCTTAACTCTTCAATATTTAAACTGAGATAATGCATGATTAATCCAAAACAATGAGTAAATAAGCATTAATTTGACTAAGTAATCTGAACGCTAAAGGGTTAAATTCAACAGAACTGCAACATCCTCTATTTTGGCATTGGTTAACTTTATTTATACTGTAAAACAAAAACAGCAATAAAAGAAAATTAACACTTACCTTCCAGTGACAACATTTTTTAATCGGATACGCTCTTCTCGGGACCAATTTCCAGTTTTACAAATAACTGTCCAGTCATCCCCTAGAAGAGTATGGTAATGGAAATACATGTTAGACAGGGGTCTGATATGGGTATACATGTCAGTAAAGGATTATCTGTCTATCTTTCTATATATCATCATCATTTAACGTCCGCTTTCCATGCTAGCATGGGTTGGACGACTTGACTGAGGACTGGTGAAACCGGATGGCAACACCAGGCTCCAATCTAAAATTGGCAGAGTTTCTACAGCTGGATGCCCTTCCTAACGCCAACCACTCAGAGAGTGTAGTAGGTGCTTTTACGTGTCACCTGCACGAAGGCCAGTCAGGCGATACTGGCAACGGCCACGCTCGAAATGGTGTCTTTTATGTGCCACCCGCACAAGCCAATCCAGGGGCACTGGCAACGTATATATATATATATATATAT
>NC_068984.1:97306640-97314304 GCF_001194135.2 Octopus bimaculoides | reverse complement strand
ATATAACAAAGTCTGTTAAATTATCAACAGATTTGAGGAAGGGTGCAGATCAATAAATTTATACCATCAATACATCAGACATGGTATTGTAATGTCAGTTTTTAGAGATAATTCTTTACAGGTGTTGTTGTCTGTTATTAGCAGTAACACATTAATGCTGTTCTTATGTCAGTTGTTAAAGCTAACATCTTACTGGTGGTGTTATGTCAGTTGCTCAACCTTCCAAAATAGACGATGCTAACCTAATCCATTTAAGTATTGTAGCAATTTTCTCTAATTCTTTTAGCTTATCTGAGTTTTTTTTCCTGATGATAAATTCTTAGTAAATAGAATGAACAACACAAGGTCAAACCTCATCTAGAAGCTCTTTACATTACCAATAATATTTTCAAAAATAAGACCATAACATCATTAAAATGAATTCACCTGCATCTCCTACTCCATCTTCACCAAAGGCACTAACTTCTAAATTATTTGAAAGTGGGGAACGAAAATGATGACCATGCAAGTTCCTTCTTGTAGCAACATGCATCAGTTGGATAGTCTGGTCACATTTTACTGGAACCCTGGAAAACATAAATGATTAAGGAACTCACACTGATTGTAAAAGTTGACATGTTAAACTACAAAAGATGGAGTTTAATTTTTTTTTATTTTACTTGCTGGGACTAGATGAAGAAGCAATGCCCATATTCTTCATAAGCCCTCTTAGATTGGTGAGATTGATGCTATTATTATTCAGCTTAAACTGTGACATGTTGACACCTACAGGAAAGATATAATGAGGAAAAACTTGATGTAATGGTCAGTGTAGGGGCTGGGAGCTGAGCACAATATGGGCAATGAGAAAGAGAGAGATAGTTATATGTTTCACTGAGAAGATCTAATAAGGCTTAAAATGTCCAGATTTGTCACCCAACACCCCAAATCAGCTTCCTTCTTCCCCTATTACATTGACCAAATACTTTTAATATCCACTGTTTTCCAGCTCACTAATATTCTGCCTTTCATGTAAGTTAATTTTACACATCCAACTTGACCCAGTTTTCTCCAGTCTCTGCAAATATTATGTTCCCCATACTTTACTGTCTTTTCCACAAAGAGAGAAATCCTTTGTTGCCAGAAGTGTTTACAAATCTATCAATTATGCCCACTCCTTTTACCAACTATACTGCTTGCAGACACTAAACACTATAAACAGTGCCTATTTCATGTTAACCAAAAACAGGCATTACATAGTGATGATGAAATTAGCTAAATAAAGAAGCACAAGAAAGCTCGCATCTATTGATCACTTTTTTAAAGTGGAGTTAAGTAGCAAAGGTAGTTTCTTCTTAGTTTTAAGTCAGTAATAATGCAACGTACAGAGCTAGGTAACTTCAACCAATCAAAACTATCAATGCATTGATGGGAGATGAATATTGCATCAACTCTTCAATCTGATCACGATAGGCAAGGGAGATAATTCTCAAATCTGAATAAACTTGTAGTGGAATTACATGTGTAATTAAAGGGCTATTAAAAAAGACATAAGAGCTTTATATCAAATAAAGTTGCTTCTTGAGAGTAGTTAAATATTTACTCAAACCTACTAAGACAGAGATTGCATGACTATCATTAGAAAACACTAAAAGATTACCATGAGCCGATAGGCATATTAGGTTAGAGCCTATCCGGATTTCTGAGGTGTTAAAGCAACTGAGAATACAAGACACTTCCTTCCTCTGAACAGGGAATCAATCCATCAAAGGGTTAACTCTCAGCTGCTGCTATTCATACTCATTTTCAGCTGAGTGGACTGGAGAAATAAAGTGTCTTGCTGAAAGATACAAATACCCATTCTGAGAATCAAACCCACAACCCAACAATTGTCAGCCCAATACTCTAACCACTAGGCTATGCATCTTTGAAAATTAACACATTGAAACATAGACAATGAAATAATTTACTGGTAAAGAATGAAGGTCATCACTTCACAATTAATAAAATGAGTTGAAATACCACATAATAATAACTAACACACTAAAATAAGAACCTTCTCTCAGTTCAAAGAATATGGTATCTTGGGTCATATCAGTCCTAGGTCAGGTTAATATTCCTGCCACCAAGGATAAAATAAGTAGCAGAATGACAACAAATAGGTGACTGAAAAACGGAAGCCTGAAACATGGTGGCTCAAAGATATGTGACAAACATGGAGTTTCACTCATACAATGGTTTAGTAGTTCACAAATTTCAGTTTGGAATCTTTGGTTAAAAGATTTACAAAGATCTAACAGACATTTTGACATTAGTCATGCCATTTTCAATGTTGGAGTCAGTAAGAAAGGCATTCAGCTGTAAAGCACTACCAATTCTTAATGGATCAAAGAAAGAAATAACAGGGTGGGGGAGTGGATTGAAATCCAAATGATTAGCAAAGCAAGATACACAAATGAAAAATAGAAAACAAGTTATTTCTATTTTGACAACTTTTTCCATGGATTTGATGAAATAAATAATTGGGATAATACATTTACCACAGAAAGTGGTGAAAATTCTACCATATGGTTGCTCTATCTGTAACAAATAACAGCCAAGCTCCTCAAATTATGCCCCACTATGTTAATAAAAAAAAAAGGTGGGAAAGATACAGTGCAAGCTTAGAAACCGCTAAGAAAAGGACAGAATGGTCCAGGCTAGAGTGCCTTTGATTATGTCTGATCCATTTGGTCTGACCTGAGGCTAAACAACAATAACAATGATGATCATTACCACTCACCCTCGAAAACAGGAGGTTCCTGGTTTGGGTTGTATCTGCCAATAACTATTGTGATCATCTGAAGATTCCACAGCTGTTACAGACTGGAAGATAAAAGAGTTGTGGAACATCCACAATTTTGTTTTTAAAGTGATTCATGAAAATAGAGACACATAGTTCTATTACAACAGCTGATGGATTTAAATAACATGAATAATATCTGTATGGGTATACAATGGTATAAGTATGGTGTTAGGATTATACAGTGAATAGAAAACATTTCAACAATTGCAACAAAGGGCATTACTTTTTGTATATGAAAGTCAGACAATAAAAAAGATATGTATATCAATGAGAATTACTTGCAGAATTATGTAGGATCCATTCATTGCATATATGAATGTTAATTTATGAGGTTGAACAAGAGTTGAAACTACTAAAAATATTGGTTGTTATATACAGCAAAGTTGTTATGTATGGGTGGTAAATGCAAGGTACATCAAGGGCTGATATACTGATGATTTAGCCAAACTGTATCACCAGTGGAGAAGGATGAAGTTCACAAGAGAGACGAGAAGGATGTAAGTTCAAAACAAGTTGCAGTTGATGTAATGTATGTTGGTGGGAGACAAATCAGCTATCAGTGGCCAGAGTTGAGCTAATTACAATACAAATACAAAACCATCCACATTTGACAGTGTAATGTGTTAAACAATATCAAGAACAGAACTTTAAAGTTGACACATATTTGAACGTTAATGAAGGACAACACTTAGATAGGTACATTCCTCTATTGTAGTCTAGTAGTTGCTCCAGATGAAAAAGACTTGTAGATGATTAATCTAGTTCTCATTGCATAATTTGTTGAAGAACTAGAGAAAGTTCCAAAAATAGAGGAATAGTTTGCAGATTAAAGACCTAATGGCAAATATTAAAGTTTCAATTACAAACAAAATGTCTGTAATATCTGAGATTTATGCTGGCATGATATCTAAAGAGATATTAGGTGATGGTGAAATCTCTGACAGACTGTCTGAGAACCAGGAGTAATTAGTAGTAAAAGCAGCCAAACTAGATTTGGTTGATGGTTTCTACTTCATTAGTGACCCAGTTAGTAGTACTAGCCAATGTTGTGGTGAAAGTAGCTAGAGTAAGGTAAGGGTAGAAAATGTTTAGGAAGATGTTACCTCTGTTGGTAACGAAGGGTTTCTTTCTTCATACACAAAACAGACAGTATGAGATAAAGAACTGAGTGTGTGTGAATGAAGACAGGTATGACCTGTTGCATTGAAATGTTAAGCTGAGCATGGTAGAAAAGGCCAAAATGATGTAGGAGAATGGCTGGAGATTAAAAGAATCATTTTTTAGGTACATGAGAGATGACAGCAATGAGAACAAGTGATATGGATAAGTAAAAATGATGCATTTACTGACAATTGAAGGTAATTACAACATAGAAAGTACAAGGAAGAAATCAGAAAAAGTGCAGTCAGGTATTGAAATATTGGGCTTCACAGACAAGCAAAATAAGATTGAGATGAGTGACACACAAGAGATATAAAATTAAGATGAGTGACAGATAAAGTAGTGATAGAGCAGACTAACTTATCACAACATAGTAAAAGAAACCCCAGAAAAATCATGGTAATGATGAAACACTTATATTCATCTCCACTGACTTTTTAATGTTTTCTATTGCACCTTAGTAAACTTATAGATGAACTGCTTTCACAATAATCTTGGATTAAATGGCTCTATTTAAGAAGCAAGGAAATAATTAAATGAATATGCCTGATCACTTCTGAAGATATTGGTATTGATCTGTAAGGCATAATGTGTAAAGTAATGACAATAACACACATTGTGATTGAGTATGTAGCAGTATAAGAACAACAAATAACTAGCAGTTATCAAGATTGATTTACTATTTTTAATCACATCCTAGTATATTACTAATCTTTATTTTATTGACACAGGAAGATATTCAGAGTTGTTTCTTTCAATTGACTAATAATTGTCAACAACAACTCTGTGGTTTTACACTGAACTGTTACACAAGCTGAAATATTTAGCATTATGAAAAACAAGGAAAATTTCTGTTATGCTTTAAGCTCAATTCCAGCCAAAGGCACTTATACTTTTCATTCTGTTGGGTTCAAAGTGTTTTGACTGTTCTCTTCCTCATGATGTATGGCCTTGCACTTATGTTAGAAATCATTATGAACAGCTAATACCAATAGTTCTCGCTATTTCATATCGCTGATTCCATACGTGTTTCCCCACATACTATCAATGTTTTCCTCATGATAAAACGTAACTTCTACTTACTTACTCTTTCATACTCGAGGTATTTTATGCTAAGCTAGCTAAGCATTCCATTAATCATTTGCCAACTACTTGTAGCTATCCTACTAGAAAGAACAATGAAGTCTCCTTCAAATCACATCCTATTGTCATAAATAAGGAGGGACAAGTCTGAAAAGGTACAAGATGGTCATGACTGGAATACTTTTGATCATTGACCTACCTTCTCTGCCAACTTGCCTATAATCCTACTACACTCTTTTGCATCCATAGTTTATGCTCAGTATACCATATTGAATGTTTATTGCTTGTCAAGCATAGTTGTTTTATCTGATGGTAGCAGAATTCTGTCATCTTTCTTGCTTACTAAAACTTTGCTAAATTTATTTTAAGGTCCCTCAGTTCTAGGTTTTGCTTTCACATCTGGAATTTCTAAACCAAATCTTCCACAGCTTCTGCTATAAAAACATCAACATATTCAAGAGCATCCTCTCAGCCCTTGTAACAGATGACACTTCACCCTACTAATTAATTTATTATGCAAGTGACTAGTTCATGACATACTGCACAAGAAACTTGGCACAGGTATGGCTGAGTGGTTAAAAAGTTTGTTTTGACATCCAATTGTTTTGGATTTGAGTAAGTCTACTCTACTATAGCCCTGGCCTGACCAATGCCTTGAGTGTGAATTTGGCAGAAGTCCATTGTTCAAACCCTCCAACCCATGCCAGCATGGAATGTGGACATTAAATGATAATGATGATGGTGTGTGTGTGTGTCTGTACATACATATTTATGTATATATATATAAACAGTATTATAGATATAGATGTGTGTGTGTGTGTATATATTTGTGTCCCTTAACACTGTTTGACATACATATCATCATCAGTGTTTCACAGGCAGGTTGAAGATGGCTCCTCTGCATAGCTTCAGTTCAATGACAGAAACCCATAAAACAATGTGTATGAGTTTTGGGTCATAAAAAAAAAATTAACTGAACTGAAATATTTAAACAGTAAAGATTGACTCAACTACAAACTTCCTCTTTTGCAGCACTTTGTGATGTTGAAACTAATCAATTCAATAAATACTTACGTTCAATCCTAAGTTAAATAAAACTAGCAGGCATACCCGGTGTTGCCAGGGTGCATTAGTTCAAAAAGGCTTTTTAACTAATAAAGCGATTAACATACCCCTCCCTTAAGTACCTTTCATGCTTTATGGCAAGACTAACACCTACGTAACTCTTTTAGGGAACCACATGTGTAATATTATGACAACAATCAAGCGAAAAAATAAAGCAACAAAAATTATAACAGCAATAACGTAGGACTGAAATATGGCACCAGTATGGCAAGTCTACAAAACTTCCTTATAAACAACATTTTTAGTTTTCCCCTGGAGGATGAAGGCATGTAAACTGTTCCTACAACCCACTCTTGAGCAACCAACGCACAGTTGACCGTGTGAAAAGCATGGTTCGGCTAAGTAAAGTCCAACGACAGACAGTGATTGCCCCTGGGACTTATTAATGGACATGGAGTAACTGAGTCAAATTGGAAACTGCACTCTGTGGAATGTGAACGGTAAGTCAGCAGCTGAAGGCACAAGGGGAATTCGCAGTATGAAGACGTCTTGACCTTTACTAGAGACGGTCATAATCGTTGCTTCAATGACATCGGGAAGTAATTTTGTGATAACAAGGCAATACCGTCGCACGTCAGTGGATTTAAATTCCTTATCAGTATAACAGGGATACCTACTTGAAGAGTAAGAATATGTGGAGGTACACCTGAAGGCTCCAAGGAATTCAAAAATTCAGTGGGATAATCAACTACCTCATCCTGATTTTGGAATGGTGTCTACTGACTTATAGACTGTCACATCCCCAGGCAAACACAGTAAAAGGCGTTTGTTGATTGCACTGACTGCAACGTCTTTAGGAGCCAAAATGGCTCTTTGGCAAAGCCAATCTAGATCTCCGCTGTGGACTTCTTGACCTGGGAAGACCTGGCCCTGAAGACTCTGGATAGTACTGGCTGTTGTACAAATGTCACTTATGTCAACATCTTCATTTCCATCTTCTGGAACTTCACCATTGCCAAGAAGGAGAATGTCCCTCACAAAATTTTCTGACAATGGATCCTCATGGAGGTGCGCTCTCATGTTGGATTCTAACTTTAAAGTAACAACATGACCCCATAGAGGTGAAGACTTAAGGCATGCCATTACTTCATCCGCCCTTGTACCTTTCAGAATCACTGGCAAGGTTTGTCTAAAGTCTCCAGGTAGCAACACAGTGACACCCTCCATTGGTTCGTGGCTTTACTTTATGTCTCACAAAGTTCTATCTAATGCCTCAAGGGCACCCTTGTGTGCCATTGTGCATTCATCCCAAACAATCAGTAGGCATTGAGCGAGCAATTGCCCGTTGTCCGATGTCTTTGAAATGTTGCAAACAGGCGTTGGTGAACTTGCGAGGTTAAGGGGAAGCTTAAACGTAGAGTGTGCAGTCTTACCACCAGGGAGCAGAGTAGCAGCTATGCCCAAAGTTGCCACAGCAATTGCGATGCACTTTTGTAGCCTTACTTTTGCAAGAATGAGTCTAGTTACGAAC
>NC_068984.1:97304010-97306263 GCF_001194135.2 Octopus bimaculoides | reverse complement strand
ACTAGGTGCACAATTGTGCAGTATAACAGCAAAAAGTGTTCTAAGGCTTCCAGGCGATTTGGATACACAAGCCTCTGATAAGCAGGTTTACCACTGCCCGTCATCTTCAAGAAGACCATGCTGTTGACATGCCTTTTTGTAAGTTGCAAAAACGTTTTCATCCACAATTCTTAAACCCTGAAAGCAAGTTGGGCCTGTTACTTCATGTAGAAGATGGAGATGAAAGCACTCAGTCTGATTTGGGTGCACTGTATAAACGCACCCAAGGCAATCATCGAACTTAATGCCTTTGTGCCCTTCAACAGTTTTACCTGTCTTCCTTCTCTTACAAGTCTTGCTGTTCCAGGTATAGTAGGATGGAACCTGTGGGTAAAGGAGTGTCCGTGCAAAAGGATCAACCTGACAAAGTTTAAAAAACACAGTAGAGCTTGTGCTATTTGGGCAGCAGTGGCTTCACTGAAATACAGTCTATGGCCGTTTTCCAGATGAACAGCAAGCTGGACAATGGCAGGATACCTTTCGTGTATTGGAAAACCGAAAATATGCCAAAACGCTTCATTGCTGCTTATGTACCGTGCAGCCTGCTATTGTGTTACTTCATTGTGTTGGTTGGTGCCTTGGAGGCCAAACATGGCGGCATCGAACCCTTTATTAACGTATTTGCAGACATATTTCATTGATTTGACAGAATTGCAAAATTCAACATTGATATGTGCTTTAAATGTCTTTGAAAGAAGCGGACAGTAAGGTACTATCCATCTATCGCCAACTTCAAATTTCCCTATGGTTAAGGTTAAGCTTCCGTCGCATGGCTTCCTACGCCTATACAGTGGGTATCCGTCTTGAGCAGTTTGAGTCTGGGACACAAATTTTTTGGGAATAATTCTTAGAGCATACACCATTTATCAAGCAATCTTTCCTTGCGTAGGCAGGCCCACAAGGGCCATGGACCATATTAGATTTCATTATGCCATGGAGTTCACTATCAACGCCCGGATCAGGTATTTCAGCAGAAATTAACCAGTCTATGTCATTTGCATTTATTTTCTGACTTAACCACAGAAGTGTGTGTGCGTGAGGCATGCCCCTCTTTTGCCACTCAACAGCGAACATGAAGTTTTTAACATGGCGAAATATTTGGCCATTGGTGAGGAGGTCCTTGAATTAAATAGTTTAAGTCTAAAAACTCTCGCAATGACCTCAGGCCTATCATGGGCTTGTTGACCAGGCAGAAGACTCACTTGTATTTCATTCCACCTGGTATTACAAGTGAAGGTAATGAAAAGGTCGGGCCCACCATAGTGCCGAACGTAAATCACGGCATCTTGCAAATGTTTGTGCATATATCAAGGACTACCAGTAAAGGAAGATGGAAGTAATCACAATTGGCCTATCCTTCTAGGGGCAACATTGTTATTGATGCTATCTCTAAGATGGATGTACTTTTCAGCCTGTAGCTTAGCCTGATTGAACCGTATGTATTGTAAGCACTGAGACTCAATCTTAACAGCATGTGGTTGATAAAGGTAGTGAGAAAGATGTAGGTGATTCAAACTGCTGTCTCTAACCATGTACCGATAGGTATAGTAAGCCATACACATAACTGATTTACTGCCAACAGAACCTGCCCCTGATAGGTTTTGTTGGGGAATGTTTAAGTGAGTACGAAATAGGGGATACTGAAGTGCGTCATAGGACCTATGGGTTTCACAAATTTGTTGGAGCTCATTGTCTCAGCAGTGCAAGACTATGTCCCTACTTTGGTGTTGTTCACCTCAAATAAGCACCACAACCTCATTACATGAGGGCTCGTTATAGCGGCGAGCGTGTTGCCCAGAAGGCCTATGGTCTGCATTGATAACTAACGTGAACTCTGGAGAGTCAGCTATTTGTAAGGCATACTTAAAACTGCGAACATAGCTGTTTGTTTCGTGAATCAACTTCTAGAGCTGGTGTATTAAGGTTAGGTCGGTACCAGGTAAGAAGGACTGCCGTCTGGCAGCCTGGTTTGCATAGTCGCCAACAAAGCAAAGTTGTAGAAACTGAGGCGAGGCAGTATCGATTGGCTGAAGAGAACCAAGCCTGTGATATATTCAATATTACTTATTGCTATAGGAACTTTAAAGGATGGCATCAATTATCCTTCTCTAATGATGTTAGCCTCGAACAAAGTCATTTGGAAGGTGCAGTTATAGGCACAAATGCGCTTAAGAAATTTGGTAGAAAAAGGCGAAGCCCCAGTCAAAAGGTCAA
>NC_068984.1:97296486-97304000 GCF_001194135.2 Octopus bimaculoides | reverse complement strand
ATTTTAATCTTACCATTTGAGCAGCATATGCCTGGGGTTTCTCCAGGCCACTTTTTGGCCAGACAAAAATCGCAGATCCTACTCATTGTGCCAATTGTAATGTCCGATCTGCTGCTGTAGTTGCAACTGGGATCGTTAGTGAAAGCTTTTAATGACCAAAACTTACTTGAGGGCCTTTGAAGTCCTAGCCTGTCAGCTGCAAATGTTATTCCTCCACCGTTTACCAGAACATTTTTTCGAAATCAATTTATACTTAAAACCTCTTCAGACACATAAGCAGTGTGCATGTGAAGTTTATATTTACTTGTTTAAGCTTTGTACTGGATAAATTGAAAAAATAACTAAAATAGTTCAAATACCAAGAAATATGCATACTCAATTTCAATTTTACCAAATAATTTACAAAGGAGGGAATGGGTTATTTCCCTTGGAAGCTTAAAAATAATTAAGCCTGCTGTTCAACCGTGCCCAAATGTTATTCCTCCTCTGTTTACCCGAACATTTTTTCGAAATCAATTTATACTTAAAACCTTCCCAGACACATAAGCAATGTGCATGTGAAGTTTAAGAATTGGTTGAGCTGTTTTGGCGCAAAACAAAAACCACCAACACACACACAGACATTTTCAGTTTTAATATGTAAGATTTATGTAGGTATAACAAGATCAATAAACATACACACTGAAATGTTAAAGTGAAAGCAAGTTATATTTCATGTTGGCAACATGTTGATGGAAATATTACTTTCAAAATTTTGGCACAACGCCAGCAATTTCAGGGAGGGGTAAGTTGATTACATCAACCCAGTTTTCAATTAGTACTTATTTTATTGACCTCAAAAGAGATGAAAGGCAAAATCGACCTTGGTGGAATTTGAACCCAGAACATAAAGACAGACAAAATGTTGCCCAGTGTGCTAATGGTTCTGACAGCTTGCCACCTAATATTGATTATTATAATTAACCAGCTCATCAATATTACTTATTGCTATAGGTAATAATTAGAAACTTAATCACAAAGGAGGCTGTCATACTATATACAATAATACAAGCACTCAGTCACTTTTGACTACTACTGAAATAAGCTTCAGTAAGTATACTCATTCTTATACTAGTTTTAGGTTCACATGTTCATGCTAGCAAAGTGTGGGTTGAACAGAGTGTTCCTGAGATCAAGTGATGCTAGTTTTAGACTTCACCCTTCTATGTAGGTCAGGTGTAGGTTGAACAGGGGAGATGTTTCCATGGTCAGGCGATTAATCTTGGACATTGGTACCTAAGTGGAATTTGAATTCAGAACACGGAGGCAGTAATAAGTGATCAAGACCTCTGGCAATATTCCACACTTAAGACCTGTCAAGCCAAGTGAGATCATAATCATGGCTGATGCCAGTGTTTTGTAACTGACACCTGTGCTGGTGGCACATAAAAAGCACCCATTACATTCTTGGAGTTGTTGGCATTAGGAAAGGCATCCAGCTGTAGAAACCATGCCAAATCAGACTGGAGTCTGGTGCAGCTCCCCAGCTAACCAGTTTTCAGTCAAACCATCCAACCCATGCCAGCATGGAAAACAGATGTTAAATGATGATGATGAACACAAAGAGATAGAACAGATGAAAATGACATATACAGGTGCAAGCATATTGTTTCAACTTCAGTCCCACTAAGCAACACTTTCAGCAGTTACCATCTACTATAGAAGCCAAGCTGACCAAAGTCTTGTGAGTGGATTTGGTAGACGGAAACTGAAAAACCCATCATGTACATGTGTGAATGTATGTGTCCCACCTTGTCTGAATGTCATATGATGGTTGTAAATGAGCATCACCATCTTACAATATTCTGTGAAAAAATATATTTGGCCAGGGAGAAATATTACCTTGCTTGGTAAATGGTGGGGGATGATGGTAGGAAAGGCTCCCAGCCATAGATAACTTATCTCAATGAATTCCATCTGCTCCAAGCAAACAATGAAAAGTGGGCATTAAAGTAATGATGAAGACACAAAGTTTGCTGGTTTTCTTGTAGTTGTAGGTGCCAGATGATGAAGGACAGTAACAAATAGCAAAACCTTATGCCAGTGTGGAAAAAAAAGAGGGGATGTAAGATGATGATGAGAATAATATATGGTCCAGCTCCTTTACTTCTACACACTAAATAGCCTTCACTTATGTGAATATGACATATACTTCATGTGACATGAGGGTTACCTACCTGTTGTCCACTTCCTGACCCATATTTGATGTCATGAGAGTGTAAACGGACTTTGTGATATGGATTAAGCAACTTTAATGTAGAACCACACGTCACATATTTGTAATGGAACTCTGAAAGAGAAAATAAAGATTATATTAATAAGACATCAGTAAGGTGGGGGGAGAAAGAGTAAGAAGTTGTTAAAGTGTTACATTAATTAACTTGGAGGAAATGGTGAATGAAAGGGTCAGTAATATGAGTGAGGTTGATATGGTGAGTGGAGGAAGTCTGTAAAATGAGTAAGGTTAATAGCAAATACAATCAGTTCTTAAAACACAGTTAATTAATATGTTCAGAACCAGCCACAGGAATGGACAGATGCTTGTAATGTCAATTGGACAAGTGTTTAAATGTACCTCTGTATAAGATGCTAGTCTTTCTATGACAGTGAGTAGAGGGAGAAAATGTAGAGTACAGTTGTTGCTTAGCTCCAGGTCTGCCCTGGTCGAGCATTCCAGCCATGGCCATCTAGTCTTATTCAGACATAGTATATCTAGGATATACTACTTAATGTGCCTCGCTGTGTTTAAGAATGTAGGATGTGATTTACAGATTTGACTGCTATTACTATAAGGTCATACATCCACTTATAGGCCTCCCTCTTTGGCTTCTAGAGAGTGCAGTGCTTTGCTGCCCTGGAATTCAGTAAAATACCTGCAATGAATCTACAATGCTTTATTTACAGTACAAGTGTTTATTCTTTCATTTGTTTTGGCCATGCTGGACCAGTGTGTTGTGGACATGTAATAGTGGAGATTAATATGACTCAACCTGTGGAACTGAATCTAAAAGCACACTTCTAAGCAATTACTAAATAAGCTATTATTAAGATAATTTAGACCAGTTGGTCCCAACTTTTGACCATCATTACCTATTTTGTTAAACCAATAGCCCTAGCCCTGTAACCTTTTTTAATATCTAGATAAAACATTTGCTATTTTTACAGAAATATTCGTTTTTGTTTGCAATTCATGTTGTATTGTGGCCTTTGTACTTATGGCCTTTGATATAATATATCTATGAATATTTTACATTTTATCAAACATTTCGTCTGTCTCCATGACACTTTCACAATAATACCTTGACTTACTTGGATTGTGATCCATAGATTGAGAAATGTTTAGAGTAAAAATTTAGCATATCTATCTTGCAGTTCCAATTTCTGATCATTACTAGGTGTCTTCCTGACTGTATACATTGTCTCAGGCTAGATTCCAAGTGGGAACTTTATTTCTAAATTAATAGTAATGTTGTTATCTGCCAAGTGGATGGAGCATGTGCATATTTTTTAAGACACAAATTGCTGCAGTTCAGCTCTTTGCTAACACATTGGGTCAAATGAAAGTTAAAATGATGATCATATGCCTGAAAATCATTGCCTCTCTACAGTAAGATCTCTAAGCTTCATTCTTGCCACCTACACTTACAGATGGATCAGGATGCTACTGTTAAAACTATGAGATGTTTAGAGTAACTCTCTCTCTCTAGGGTTCTGTAAGACCATATAGCTGCACCTGGAAAGTTCTTTTCCAAGATACAGGCCTGGACAACATTTGTTAAGGAATTAACACCCGCACGATCTTCACTAGGGTGTTAGGGTTAGGGTTTTAGGGTCAGAGTTAGGGTTAGTGTTTAGGGTTAGGGATGGAATTCCTTAACTCAAACCCTAAAACCCTAACCGTAACCCTAACACCCTAGTGAAGATCGTGCGGGTGTTAATCAGAAAAATTACCAAAAATACAAGGTATGTAAGTTAGATGCTCTAAAATTCAGTCAATTAGATTAAGTTTGTACACACAACATATAGAACAGAGATATAAACGTACATGAAATATATCATAAATCTTTGAACCGTTTCCATCTACTGATATAACTATATATATTAGGGGGTGCCATTTTTACATCAATGAAATAGCCAAATGGATATGATACTAGACTACCTTTTGGCTACAGATCTTATGGTGACAATTCATTTCATTGCGCTTCCAGGCAGAGCATTATATCTTACATGGTTTCAGTCCACCCAACTGTTGAGAAGATGTGAGAATTTTACTTGAGATAGATTGATAACCTACCAGGTAGATATGCACTTGTCACCTGCTTAAGACAAATAAGAAGACAAGAACTGTCTCTCGGAAATATCTAAGGGGACTCAGCAGACACATTAAAGAGGAGGCAATAGATATTATCCTCAGATGTAAGAAATAATACAAGCTGAAATTTCTGAAACAACTATTACTGTAGATTAGTGTGGGGAAAATGAGTTTCGTGTTCGAACTACCTGCTCATTTAATTTGGGTAAGTGGTTGAATACTCCACAAACACGTTCTCTTAATGTAATTCAGTGTGGGAACTAGCGTGACACCAAGATTGGACCTTTGAATTACAGATAAAAATTCATCCGAAGGGCTTATATTTTCCGTCTACTCAAGCATTCCAGCCACGATCATTTCCGTGTTCCCTAAGATAGTATAAAGCAAGATTTGAAGGATATTTGCTTCTATTTCTAGCAGATTGACTGACGTCTAAGTTATTTCAGCAATGACTGAGCAGACCTTCCGTCATTTATTCAAATAGTGTATCTAAAATTACATTGTTATGCAATGTCCTGTTTTAAAGACGGTAGTGATTTGATGGAGATTTAGTTACTCTTCATAGCATATCAATCGAGTACTTGGAGTCTTTCTCATCGTGGGTATAAAGTTTTAACACATCACGTTTTCTCTATACTATATCATTCACCATTGAACTAAAGGAATAAAGGAAGAGAAGAAAACAGAAATGAAAAATATGACAGTTGGCGTCTACTTAGAACGAAATATTACCACTAACGTGTTTGTCTATACATGTAAGTATAAACATGTAAGTATACACGTACACAAACGCACACATACGTGTGTGAATATGTGTACATGTATGTAAATGTATATGTGTGTGTTTCATTGAAATTATTTGATTTCTTCCTTAAAAAAATTCACGCCGGTCACTAACAAAGTTATGTGTATGTGTGTACATATATGTATATATGGGTGGGGTTATAGTACTTACGTTCTGTTTCTGTAAGAGTAAATGCAGAGAATAACAATAGCGAGAGACTGGTGACGGACGGCATGGCCATTGTAAGAAAAATCCGTGTAAAAATTGATGAGAAACAGATTCGATTTCGCCAATGTCGTCCAATAAATTAAAGACACGTCTCTACAATCACACGCTTTTATACCTCCTCACACCAAAGAGTTACACAGTCAGAGAGTTATTCTATAAGGTAAATGATGAAGAATAGCGTCGGTATGGATTATATGCTTCTAATGAGGGGAAATCACTGGTTTACAGCATTGCTGATGGTGAAAATTATAAGTGGGTATTGATTCGGAAATATTTCAAGGAAATTCGTTCGAGTAGCATTCATGTTGCCTTTTTTTTTTTTTTATATTTAGTTCCTTCACAATATAATTTGGAGCAAGATAGACACACACACACACACACACACACATACACACACACACACACACACAAACACACACACAAACACACACAAACACACACACACACATATAAATACATGCATACGTACACCTATACACGTACATACACACACAGACACACGCATATTTGGCTACCTACAAACATACATACGTTTGTTTTTATTTGCTGAGGCTGGAGGCAGGGGCAGTACCCGCCCATTACTTTTGTAGGCCATCCGAAACAGGTGACAGGTGAGCAGTGAGCACCTGCAGAAAAGACATGAGCAAGGAAATGATGGATATTCTGGGGAGAAAGAACAAAGCATAGTGGTGAGTGCATGATCCTTAGAAATGAACGCAACAGGGATGACGAGAGGTGGAAAGACGAGTGGGTCGGGGGTGCCTGATTGGAGGTAGTATGAGACCAACTAGCTCCGAGGGACGGGCTATTATAGTTGCCTCAGAAAAGAGAGGAAGAGAAGACAGCAGACCTGTGGATCAAGGGCTGAATGGAAAGCGTCCGCAAGTGATCAGGTCGACTGGCCTTTTTCCCTGGACGGGGTGAGCACCGTTCCGGATGTGGAACCAGTACTACAGTAAAGTCCTTAAGTTTTGTAGTGTCAGTAGTTGTTGGTGGAGGGAAGTGAAATATTTTCTGGCTCTGAAGAGAGAGTTAACGTTTGAAATGCGGTCCTTGCTATATTAAGGATGTGCTTTTTCAAGGAGAGATCCTATGCGATAATAATGATCAATATTTGGAGCTAACAGTGAGGGCTGTAATTTAGTGCTCTTATGTGTAAAGAGTGGATAATACGATGACATATTTTGTGAAATGAGTAACGCTTGATTATTTTTTTCTTTTTCTGTTAAAATAACAAGATTTACTGTTAAAAGGATAAGCTTCAACGGAGGATGCTCTCGAGGTATCTATTCATAAAATTAATGCAGCTTTGACGTGTGATTGCATGTGGATGGTGCATGTTTGGGAAATGTAAGAGACGAATAGAAGGTAGAATCATTTGTATAAAAGTGGACGTTGTTGAACGTCGTTAGCGTGTAGATCATTGATGAATAGTAGGAAGAGAATGGGGGAAAAAGAACCCTGGGACACACCAAGGTCTATTTTGAAAGTGGGGAGGAAAAAGCTTCGTCAACACAAGTGACTATGGTGCTATCTGGTAAGAAGCTACCGAACCAAGAGTCGAGAGATGTGTGGAGCCCATAAGCGAGAGTTTTTGATAGGTGATTCACATTTTAGACACGAGGGAAAGTTTTAATGATGTTCAGGGTAACAACCGTACTTTAACCGAACTTCTCTATAGCGAGTGCCCACTGGTGAGTGGTATAAGAGAGGGTCTCCAGTGGATCTGACTCTGCGAAAGAAGTCATCATGCTAATGGTTACTGAGAATAGAAAAGGAATCGGCGGAGGTAAAGAATACGCACACCACCCATTTTCGGCCTAACCCTAAACCTAAGCCCTAATATACATACTTTGTTGTTGATGTTGAAATTTAAATGAAGGAGCCTTGGATCTAGGTTAGAAACCGATTCTTTCCCTATTGGCAAGAAATCTTGAAATAAACTGAATAATGACATACATACATACATACGAACATACATGCACGCACACATACATACATACATATATACATACATACATATGAAAGACGTTATACTGCAATCAACAACTACCCACCAAAGTCGTGAAGGTACTCCCTCCCATCGCAACATGATGAAACTAAAACAATTTACAACGCCATCCGTAGGAAAGACTTTCCTGGGATGAATAT
>NC_068984.1:97291239-97294867 GCF_001194135.2 Octopus bimaculoides | reverse complement strand
CATCTATATCATCATCGATATTATTTTGTGTTCGACCGTGTGACACGTTTAAATAAAAGGAGTCCTCTGTTTTTCCATTCGTCACCATATCTCCTTTTTGAGTTCGCACGGTCGGTCGTCCCTTACATATATATAGCTGTCTCTCTCCATCTTTCGAACTCACGCTAGACAGCTCACATCAACATACCAACGTCCCAACAACCATGTTCTCACACACAGAAGGCGTCTCAACAACCAAGAGTAAAGCCGTATATTTTCCACCTTAAATAAATATTGTTGAGTTGATAGTTTGGAGTTCTGCGTTCCGTTCATTCTAATTTAATATAGGAAATTGGGTGTACACCTAATGGCGTATAACCAATTTCCTACAGCCCTCTTCTGTTGATCAGTATGGGACGGAGGAGTAGTAGCTTTTCGTTCATTCTGGCAATTTCATGACAATATGTTTCTGCAGTAATGGTTTTTCCGGGTTTTAAGAAGTTATAGTGGATGAGTTCAGCAGTACACCACCAAGAAGTCACCATAACCTTCCTTTTGAAGAGTTTGGGTTTAGGGAAGGTTTTCGGTGCTTCATTTTAGTCCAGCCACTGCGAAGAACGTTTTTTATTATTGTACAGAATCTACTTTTCATCGAAAGTTACAAAACGGTCGAAAAATGGATCGGTCTGGTTACGGTGAAAAAGCTACGAGCAAATTTCATATTTGCCCATTTTTTGATTTTCATTCAAATCTTGTGGTACCCGTTTGTCGAACATTTTTGATTTTTCGATCGCATGGAAGTGGTTGCAGGCAGTTTTCTGGCTAACTTGAAGTTCTTTTCCCAGTTCTCGATTGGTTATACGTGGATCTTTCTCAATGACGGTCTTTAATTGACCGTCATTGATGACAGATGGGCGTTCATTACGCTCACGATCTTCAAGGCTCAGGTCTCCACTGCGAAATCTAAATCATTTTCGAGCTGACCACTCACTGGTCATTTCCTCACCAAACGTTTCGTTGATGTCGCAAGCGGTTTCAGCTGCTTTGCGTCCTTTTTTGAAGTTGAATAGCAAAATTGCTCGAATATCGCGCTTTGACAATTCCATTCCAGATGATTGGAACAACATTCTCTTTATTGCACACAGAGGCCCAAACATAGAGGGACGGTACAAATGAGGGAGAGGTCGATGGTACGTATGATTTTTACACAGGTGAAAAGTTAAAAATTTATATAAGCGAATGATAAACAAATGATAAGCAAGACAAATACACAAACAATGAAGTGAGGGATGGATTTTGCTTCGACCCAGCAAGCCCCATGCCACCACTGTAACCTTTAATATAACCTTATGGATACACTATGTGGGTTCATTCATTCGCAACAAACTCGACACAGCCTTCCATCTTTTTTCATATACATCAGGTGACAGGCATTTTCCAGTGCTTTTCTTAGCAACTAACTCTTTGCTATACCTAATAGACTCAAATTTTATGTCTCCTTTGAGGGCATACCACCATTTGTTGTTAATAATGGCACCACACTAACTGTCTAATTCGACTCATGTACTCCTCATTAGCCGAAAGTGACTTATTGAGCTTCCAGTAGCCGGATCCCTGTCTACATACCTTATCTAAGTCCAGCCTATAGGTCACAGATTTGTGGTCTGTATAGCTGACATAGTGAATTTGTGGACGACTAACTAGGTTTTTGTCTATTTCCCTAATTAGAATCATATCTAGATAAGATTTGGTTGACCCATCGCTATTAGTCCATGTCCAAATTGGAGCGTCAGGATTATCTAGTCTGAACCTATCTGCCAGCTGAAATCGACTGAGCAGATTATTGAAGCACGGGTTTCCCCCTCTTATCAGTAGACAAACCAATGTAATCTACGCGTGGACCGCAGACTACATTAAAGTCAGCTAACATTACTATGGTGTGAAACGTCTCAAGAAACTTCTCCAGGTCTCGAAAAAAGTCAGACTGTCCAGTTCCCGAAGGAGCGTAGACAGCTACCAGCCTGAAGACCTTACTACTGCTTAGTGTCACGTCAAGGACGACCAACCTACCTTCCGTGTTGATGAAGATAGTTCTTGTCTCTAAATCCAGGATTTTTCTGAGCAGCACAGCGACGCCTCTCCTTCCTCCAGGTAGGCATAGAGAAATAATTTTCTCGTACCCATTTAGGAGGGGGAAAAAACCCCGTCGACTATTACTCAGTCTGAACTCTGTGACAAGTACTATATCCATCCTATGCGCCTGAGGTAATTCAGGAAACGACCTTGTTTCCATTCTTCCCCCAGGCCGCGTGCATTTAAACATCCAGCATAAAATGTATCCATAACATTGTACTTACGGTTGGAGATGGGGTAGCACTACCATCTCATTCCTTTGGTTTTTCATCCGGGGCTTGCGAAGTGTCGTTGACTAGGCTCTCAAACATTAGTGGAAAAAAGTCTTTCCTCAGAGAGCCTATGTCATTTTTAAATCAGTTTCCTAACCTATTATAGTTAGTCCTGTCTATTTTGTAAATTGCTATATTTTGGGGGATGTTTTTCCCCCTCAAAGTTTTTTGTAATGTTGTCCGCATTGGGCACGTCTTCCAATTACTGCAGTAGTGACTTGTTAGTTATCACTACAGCAGTGTAATTCATGTCTAGGTGGGAAGGGAACATTTGGGGCTGGGAGGTTTTGGTCGTTGTTTTCTGTTGGTTGTTTTTTATGTTTTGTTGTAAGACTAGTGGGATCGGATGGGGAGGGTCGTTTCCTTCCTTTTCTGGAGTATATCTCCCACCCTTCGCCTTTGGCTTCTTCCATTTCCTCTTCCTCTGTTTCATTTTCAGATGTTTCCTCACTTGGTTCTTCATCTGTTTTTTCCTTTTGTTTTCGACAGGCGGGGGAATCGCTGCTTTTTGGGAGGAGGTTGGCACTCGGCCCTAATGTGGTTTTTTTGGCCGCACTTGTAGCAATGAGGCTTCCTCTCCTCTTCTGTTACTCGCACCTTTGTCTTCCCTACCTGTATAGTTTCTATAATATTTTCTAAATCGGCCGGGGCAGCCTGTATAATCATTTCGAGGCCTTGCCCATACCAACTCTGCTGTCCCAGTGCTGAGGCTTGGAGAATTGTGATCTCATCCTCCAAGCCGTTTATCCTGACTGCCACCAGCCAAGCGGGGTCTACCTCGGGTGGGATATCGCCTACCCTAATCTTGGAAGTCCGCCTTCCAAGATAAGGAGGTAGGAGAACCACCTCCGCAGTTTTTAATCGCTCCGCTGATGCTTGTTTTGCCTTTTCCTCGGGTTTCAAACGGACATCTATAGTGGCTTACTTCATTCCTCTTCTGACATATGTCAGGTCGTTCCAAACTGGACAGAGGCACGGCTCCACTGCCTCTTTACTTGCGTTATCCATTTTTTTTTTTTTGCTTTGGTCACAAATAATTGTATATCACGGTACACCTCAGTGCATTATGCGTCGTTTCACTGGGAGGAGTAATCACTGTTTCGCTCCCCTTCCTTTCCATCATACCTTTATATTTTCCAAGCTCATCGCTTGCACAATCTATTGTCTTTTTTGAGACACCGGCTGCTGCTGCAAAATTGCTAGCTTTTCTTCCTTGAATAAATTCTCTTGTCAGCATGCTATTT
>NC_068984.1:97278840-97290057 GCF_001194135.2 Octopus bimaculoides | reverse complement strand
CCACCTCTTTCTCCTTCTTTTCTCCACTTTTTCCTATCCGTCTTCCTCTTTATTTTCACCTATCTCTGCTTCCGTACTAGTTACTGCTGGAAGCGGAGGTGCGGCTTCCTTTCCGCTCACGGGCCTGGTTTGCATTTCTGTGGGTAGTGGAGGACAGTCTACCCTAATGTGACCCTTTTGGCCACATTTGTAACACCGAGGGATCCTGCTCTCCGCTCTAACCTTCAGTATTGTGTCTTCAATCGTTATAGTCTCTATCATTGTTTCTAGGTTTTCCAGGACGGCCTGGATTAACACTGCCCCTGCCAATTCTTGTGGGCAGTACAAGTGGCTTGGAGGACCACCACCTTCTCCTCCAAGCTCAGCAGCATAGCGTCCACTAGCCAAGCTACGTCTATTTCTGGTGGTATGTCTTCTACCCTTACCCTGGAAGTACACCTTCCAAGGTATGTGAGGTTGCCGAGCGTAGCCTGGCGTTCGATGCATCTTGGAACCACACTTCCACAGTTCCAAACTTTCGGCCTCTGTCGAGGTAAACAATCTCTCTCCATATTGGCTTTAATGCGTTTTCAATTTGAGCAACCGTCATTACCGCAATTTCCCCGTTCAGCTCACTCTGACTAACCAACTTATGTTTAGATAAGATTGTTATTGATAACAATTTTGTTTGTCAACATTCCAAGATATGAAATGAAAACAAATCAATATTTCTTAAAAAATAGGGGATTCGGAATAGAGGCAGAACCTTTAGTGTCTAGCAACTGCACCTTGCCAGTAATGGTATGGTAGACAGGCATCACTGGTCCTCATTCAACTGCTGGCACAAACCAGATGAAGGGATGGTGTTAACACTGCATCAGTAGACGAAAGAGTTGTCAGCTCAGGTCAATGGCCTAGTGTTTGGGGTCAAGGTGCGTCTCAGGCAGAGGCATACGGTTTTGGATATCAGCTAATTTGCCCATGATATATTCATGATGATAACAACCAGACCAGAACCAATACCGGATTGGTCATCGCCCGGGTTAACATCAACGAGTGGACAGGCCTCAATTTCTCTCGCTCACAGAGGCCAGCAGAAGACGGAGAAAAGTGGCGAAATCTGGTTGCGACATCATCAATGAATGTTCCAATGATTGCACAGTTAAAGGAAGGAAGGAAGGACTTTGAAAAATGTTTAATAATTCAATAGTTCAGATAGAACTTTGTCAGCCCGAGTTACACTTTGAGTCTGAGAAAAAATTAGAAGACAAGACTGAAAGTAGTTGCTCTGAAACATTTCTGGTTGGCTTCAAACAGATATAATTAACTGCAGGGTTATTCGAGCTGAACCTGTGTTGTGTAATAGTTGATATTAGAAGTTGGGAGGACAGCATTATTAAAAAAAGGAAACCCTTTGTGTAAGTACATAAACCAACACTCCATAAAGAAAATATATCTTTAAAGTCTTAACTTTATCCAATTAGTCTCTTAAACTCAGTTAAAAACAAGAAAGAAAAGAAAAGCAGAAATCAATGTGAAATTTGATAAGATAAAATATTTTATTAGTTTTACGGATCCAAATCCCGCTTGGATTGTATACGTCTTTCATCTTTCAATATCGACGATGTGAAATGTATGTAATTGTCCGAATGTAAGAAATAATGTTCAATTAAATGCAAATGTTCATATTTATAATTGCCTTATGTTTATAGTTCTACATGTGTCAGTGTATTACGTGATATCTTGTTAACATGATACAGCTACATGGAGGGACATCTTTCAGCTCTCGTTGTCTTAGTCGCGACAATATCGCCAATGGCAATACACACAAGGCTGAAACGCACAAAAATACTCCAGCCAAATAAAATGAACCCCTATAGTGTCCAGTCAGGTCTCGTAACAAACCTAGAATGAAATAAAAAGATAGTATTAACAACAATTATTATTATTACTATATCTTATTTAGACAGATTCCCCAGTTCAGGACCACAGCCTCCCATACTACCATAAAAGGCAAGGCCAGTTATGAAAAATTGTGTCACCATAAAAGAATCGACGCATACTTAAATATGTCTTAGTAAATCAGATTGATTGTTGTGTAAACTAGTGAGCTGAAATCTTCCCTCCCGCCAAACAGCTTGATCGAACTTTCTGGAAACTCCGTTGGGCGTTATAAAAACTGGATTTTGAAAACGTTGGACAGAACAACTTCTGGCGTTATACGCAACTGTGCCGCTCAGTTCCATGATAAGTGTTCTCACTTTTTGAATTTCTTCCGCTCAGAACAGCCTGGAGTTCAGTTCGGAACTAAATCAATCATCTTTGTGATAAAGCATTCTCTTACAGCACTCTCGCATAAAGTACATCCTTATTTTACAAGTATATCATGTGAAGAAAAAACAAATTTAGTATGCATTATCATACACTTATCGAAAGATATTGTAAGGTTGTTTTATAGGGGGAAATGTATGATTCTATGCATGTAAATACAATGCTGTACAATAGGATAAAATATGAAACTATGAATTTATATATAAACTGCGTTATATAACAATCGTATTTCATTTTATCTTCTGAACAGTTGTATAGTTGTTCATCTTAGAAATTCCTAGTTTATATTTCGACCAAGAGAACTGCAGGATGTAAAACGCGTATTTTTGGCTATGATGCTTTGTCTTACTGCAATCGACTACCGTTGTAATGACCATCGCCATGGTTTTGTTGTCATCCACTCATTGCAAATAACTGGTAGGCGGACGAACACTTAACATCTCTTTCATCTTTTTAAGGGAATTTTGATTTAGATAATTATAAAATGTTTCTTAAAGGTAAGTCAATCATTTAAATAATATAAAACTCATATCAACTGTAGGTTATGTATGCTAGGGAAGGAGGTTTAAGGAGATGATGTGATCTCTCCATATAACTACCAATGCACGGTAAGCAATTCTTTTGTATTAGGTTGTCTGGAAGGTTCTGAGCGCTTTTTAATATGCAAAAAGGGATATAAATAATTGGCCTTTCAATAAATTTTATTCAATGCAATAATTTCCATTATTATTAATGACCTTTGGCCATCTATCCAGATAATTTAAATATTCCATCAGCATAAAATTTTGGCTCCATCTAAATCGTTAAATATTCTTCCTTGCAATGAGTTCTGTAGAGACAAAAACAAGTGGTAGTTGAATGGCATAATATCAGGAAAATATGGTGGATGAGGTAAGAGATTCCAGCCAAGTTCATGCAACTCTGTTCGGGTAGCCAAAGACATATGTGGTCGGGCATTGTCTTGTTGGAACACGACCCCTTTCCTGTTGGCAATCTCCGTCCTCAATTCTTTGATTTTTTTTTTCTTGGTTCAGATTAGTCAGCTGACGACACTACACATCAGAATTATTGGTCCGGTTTTGTGAGAGAAGCTCATAATAAAGAATGCTTCTATGGTCCCACCAAACACAAAGCAAACCTTTTTTTGGCATGGATATTCGTCTTTGGTTGCTGTTTTGGGAGACTCTTACGCAAGCTCCAGGATCTTAGCGGTATTTCGTCCATCTTTACGTTCTGGGTTCAAATTCCACCGAGGTCGACTTTGCCTTTCGTCCTTTCAAGGTCGATAAAATAAGTTCCAGTTGATCACTGGGATCAATGTAAATGACTAACTCCTCCCCCGAAATTGCTGACCTTGTGTTAAAATTTGAATCCAATATTATTAGCAATATTTATTGTGTCTAGCACTCATGCTTATCCGACTCCCTAGCCCACAATACTCGGTCTCTCATCTGTAATGTGCCACACGCAGAGCAATTTTCTTATGCATTTTAAAATATAAAAATGTGCGTTTTATATGCTGAAAAAAAAGTTAATTCTTTTCTCATAATTATAAACTGCTCTCGGATTGCTATTTAGAATATTATGCAGTGAAAACTTGTATTTATTCCATTCGATATAACGTGAAAGCTGTTCTATTTATTCAATTGTCGAATAGTTGTAAATGCAAATATTCTTGATTAGTGAAATTGTATGAAAATTAATAGCAATACTAAGGCGGCGATTTGGTAGAATCGTTAGAACGCCGGACTAAATGAACGCGACGCGCAGCAAACCATCGAAAACTATTTAACAACACAAATACGGCCATAAAACTCAAGTCCAGTATATTTGATGGTGGAGTTAAAACGATATCATCGACTCCAGTACTTGACTAACTCTATTTTATCGACCACTGAGGAATGAAAAGCACAGTTACCCTTGACGTCATCAGAACTCATAGCATATATTCCGACACTCTAACAATTCTGCCAACTCGTCTCCATAATAATAATAATAATAATAATAATAATAATAATCCTTTCTATTGAAGGCACAAGGCCTGAAATTTTGGGGGAGGGGACTAGTCGATTACATCGACCCTAGTGCGTAACTGGTACCTAAATTATCGATCCCGAAAGGATGAAAGGCAAAGTCGACCTCGGCGGAATTTGAACTCAGAATGTAGCGACGGGCGAAATACCAGTAAGCGTTTCATCTAGCATACTAACGATTCTTTCAGCTCGCCGCCTTAATGATGATGATGATGATGATGATGATGATGATAATAGAGCATCGAAGGCCCGATATAAGTAGCCTTTAGAAGGGACAAGCAAAAGTGCCTAATAGTCGACATGGCAGTGCCAGATCAACATATCGTGAAAGAAAGAGCAAAGGCTGACAAATATCGCGCCAACATGTGCCAGCTGCGGGAGTCAAGCATAAACGTTGTTCAATACTACCCAACCTGAAGAAATATTTGGACACTTTAGAAATATCCTACAACCTTGGTGTATAGCAAAAATTGGCTTTACTTGGAACTGCACGCATACTGCGTAAGGTATTGTCTGGCGGAGGTCCTTATGGCTTGATACAGAGTTCAAATTTCCGATGCACACGATATCTTCAATGTACAACACAACTAATGGCAATGACTTGTGCAATCGCTCATTGCTTCCCGTATTTCAGAGGCAGTAACCGGCTTTTCGCAGAATCTCAGGTCCATCACCGAGAGCCGTGATAAACCGTTTAGGTATGACGTAAAGTTCGCTACCGTCGTCGACCCATCATCCTCCCCAAACAGCCTCGCAAAGTGCTGCTGGAAAGCCACACACATCTGCTCAGAACCGAGTAGCACACGTCCGTCCTGATCCGTCAAAGACTTGATCGTGGTTTTGTTTCCACGTCGCGTCTCTACCGTTTGGGTCCATAGGATGGCTTTTGTTCTTTAGCTCTGACTACGCATCCATCGTGTTTCACCCCAAAGAAATGGTCAAGAGCCATTCTCGCCGCTATCACGTCGGTCGCGATGCTTTTACTAATAGCTTCTTCTAGTTTGCTAACTAGTTCTCCCTCTAATCTATCTCTTTCTATTGCTAAATCTTTGGCTGATAAAGAAGCCATCATAATGTTCGACAAAGGAACGGGCTCCTTGTCGAGAAATATTGAGAACGAAGAAAGAATTGAGAATATATAAATATCGAATGGCCTAAACTTAATGACGCCACCGAGGCGAAAAATGTTTCGTCTTTAAGCAACGTCAAAACTTTCGATGTCAACAACGAGAACAACAACAGCAGCAGCAGTAACAGTAGCCACAATAACAACAACAATAACTGCAACAACAATACGAAAGAAATTAATCATAAAAACGCAAATATCGCCTCTGTGTCTTTTGCGTTAGCGGTGGGAAATATGGAAGAAGAATTAACATTGGCAAGGAAAATTGTAAAAGAGATGAGAGAAGGGTAGCTCTAAACCCTCCATCCAAGGTGATAGAAAATATCGCAAGATGCACGGTAACATACCGCTGCATCGGAGTCAAGCTCCGGCGGGTGGAAAAATTCCCCCTGGGAATGAAGTACAAAAATGCCTTGGGAGCGTGTGGGAGAAAAGATTAATCGCCTTTCTCCAGTCTCTGTCCTCTCCCACATCGCAGCTAAAGAGGATTGTGGAAGGCAGTCGAACTATTTCACCCCTACGTAACAACACAATAGTACTGCGTTCCTTTGCCCTTTAAATGCTAGCAGCGGAGGAATACACACGACGACTTCCGCCCAGCCGAAGGGCGCGGAAACTTAAAAAAACTTTAGAAGTCTGTGTTCCCGTCGGGTCACCATTTTAGATGGTGCAGGTCGTCGTTGTGCCACCTAATATGATTTTCAGACGGCTGTAATCTCGCTGGTAGTAAACCCAGATGAAAAACATACACAAGCAAGGTTGTAACTTTAAACATGTTTATTGTGGCTACACGTATATACACAATGTAATGATAAATAAGATGGTTTATGTGTAATGGCCATGGTCTTCCGTGCTATGCTCCTATCTGCAAGCTGGCCTGTGGCATAAGATAGTACCAGTCAAGTTGCGTCCTCATAGCCTGCGTGTCAGTGCAGAAAAGAGAAAGAGATGAGGTCACGTGTCTGAAACTTAATGTTGTGTAACGCTCTCTATATCTGGCCAGCTTGTTTGCTCCACTATGAAGGAAGTGGGGTAATGCGTCTACAAAACTTTCAGTAGCTGTCTAGAAGCTGGATGCTTAATACGTGATTATCAACTGTCCGGTGACTTCGGTCACACGGAATAAGACGCTGATTGGTTACTTATACATTCACTTGGAAACAACTTATTGTATTTTCTCTTTCACACAACGCATTGATTTTTACTGCTTATTGGTGAGCTAACTCTTTTCTCTGCCAGCATCACTCCAGTAGATTGTTATTCCTATCGTCGTACACATCCTTATACACGAGTTAAAATCATAATTACCTTTATTTATTTGTTACACCGTGTTATTCTCCCTTTAAATAAAGTAAACCCCAAAAATGCCTTCTGATAATTACATTTTCTCACACTGAGCAACCTCTCTTATCAAAGATGGAGGAAGTCTTGAAATACGTTGTCTCATGTCAGTTCTCTGCTGAAGGGAAACTCTTCGGTTTCGAAGTCGACGTTGGCCCTTGGTACTTCTAGCAATAAGGATGAGGTGATTTCGTTTACTTCTGCTCCGACCATTCCTGAAGCTACGGTTGCTGACAATCTCGAAAAAAATCAATAACAGCAAAAGTCTTGCCCCCTGGGTCTGTTGTTATTGTTGCTACTGCTGTTACTTCCCTGCTGTTGTATGTCTCTTTTTTTTTTCTGTTCCTCTTTTTCAGAACAGAAGGTTTTCAAATTGACCTTTACTACCGCCTGTGTTATAAAAAGATCTTCTATCCTGCACCACCAGTATGGATGATTCCATCTCCGGCTCCCCAGTGGGATACGATTCTATGAAAACGTAAGATAGCAGTCTTTATCCAAGGGAGATAACAATTTTTAAAAGATGTTATGACAATGAGATAATATATACAGTACTTGCCATTTGAGATCCAAATTTTATATATTGCAGGGAGAGAAGACACATACTAAACATCATACATACACCTTAATACACACATATTATACACGTATATCTGAGAGATTCGACAAGACGGAGCAAGACTATTTTCGAACCGAAAGTAGAGTACTCTCAGAATTCAAAGTAATTTTATTTTTTTATATGAGTAACTCGTTATATATTCACGAAATAATTTACATCTAATACAGAATACCAAGCAACTCAAAGCAAACTGATAAAGTTGTACACGAATTTGAATTTAAAATTATACATTGCTGAACTATTATATAATAATTTTCAATCTACAACATCAGATAATCTATTTCAGATAGTAACTGATCCTGAGAGAAGCTGAAAGTTTTTCACTCTAGCGATGATGGGCGAGGTCCAACAAAGCAGAAGTCGCAACGCTTTATACGTCAAACCCTTTTTTAGCGGTTATAACTTTACCAAGTTTAATAAAATTGCATGAGTGTATATGTGTGCCTGAGAGAGAGAGAGAGAGAGAGTTTACTTGAATATGGTGTGTTGCCTTACCTGCAAGAGAAGCACTGGCAGTGCTACCGACTCCAAGTGCCAGTGTGAAAAACCCGAACGATACAGCTATATTATCTTTGCCTGCAATATAAGCCAATATGGACGGGTCTAATCCAGCTGTTATTCCATAGAAAAGTCCAAAAAAGGCAGAGAATAGCATGCAGAACCAGAAGCGTTGCAGCAATGGAATAAGAAGAGTTGACACGCCGCTCAGTAACATGGCCACGGTGTAGAGCATTAAGATGTTCAATTTTGAATAACACGACGCTGCTCCAGCTAGTAGACGACCGACAAATCCAGTGACTCCGATTACAGACACTAAAATGGCGGCTTTCTTTGTGGTTGTACCAAATGACTCAGCATAGTCCGATATGATAATAACAGGAACTCCAGCGCCAGTAGCTGACAGCAAACAGGAGCAGAAAAGCACTAGATATTTTGTATTTTTGAAGATATTAATATCACGGAGATAATTTTTTATACAGTTCCAACATCTATGAATCTTTCCCGTAAAACTTTGCTCTCCATTTTTTGAAGATTTTTCCACCAAATGATTTCCTTCCATGACGTTTGCACAAAAGTTTTGGTGATATTCTAAAGAATATCTATCAACAGTTGAGATAGAATTAGATTGTGTACTGGAATATTGCTCATCAGTACACATGTGTCTCTTCGTTCCTGTTTGAAAATCTCCTGAGTCTTTAATAACATTTATTGATGAGGAATGAAACTGAATGTAATTTACGCTAGAGTCTCGTTTCGTTTTACTGTAAAAACTTGATTTCATATCGATCAAACCATCCAGCCATAAATCTTTCAGAACTGCCGAAATATTAGGGTAAATATTGACATTAAACGAGATTGATCTTCTTTTAGTCGACTTATTCCGAAATTGGCAACAAGGAAAGAATTTATTTCTTTTGGGGAACATCAAAAGTGAACAAAGACCAGTAACTAGTTGAATACCAGAAAGGAACTGCATTGATGGTCGCCAGCCAACCGAAGCTATCAGCTCGCTGATTATAATAGGAAATATGATATTTCCCACTCCACAACCACTCGATGATATTGCACAGGCAAGACCTTGCTTTTCCTGGAAATGTTCCGTCACACATAGAATGGCCGTCAGATTCAAGCAACCGAAACCAATTCCTAAGGAAAAATAACAGAAATTGATATTATTATGAATGTTATCTAGCTATCTATCTATCTATTTGCAGACAGACAGACAGACAGACAGACAGACAGACAGACAGACAGACGGACGGGTAGGTTGATAGACAAACAGACAGACAGATAGATAGATAGATTTACAAATAATGCTACCTAGCTTTAGAAACAAGCTTAAATAGAGAGCTTGGTTCTTCGGAAAGAGTAAAATGAATTGCTTGTATTAGGTCCAGTCACTTTACAGCATGCTACTTAAAGTTTCATGGTTGAAGATATTATTCAGATAGACCTGGCTGGTAATAGTAATTCCAGTAAGTCTAGCGATACGGCAGTAGTAGGAAAGCGCGACGTGGACTTCCAGTAACTTACATCTAGAATAGCTGCGGCGTGACTATGATTGATATCATGTTTATTGATTTAAAATGTTTGATATCTTAGATAGGATATGGAATTTTTCCTCCTTGCAGAAGTTACAAAGAGTTTTTCCGCTAATTTTTTTACTATTAAAAACTAAAATCGATCAAAATATTTTACAATTGGTATGACTTGCCTATAGTTGTCTTATATAACTTGAGAGAACTGCGGTGTTTCTCTAACATATTTAGCAGCATATTTGTGAATCGAGTAACAACTTGTGACGGATCAGATTAAATCAATATTTGTCTTCAATTTAATGTTTACGTTTATGTACTGCATGTGGAATTATAATTAAAACTTTGCATTTTTCTCTTTACTTTGATTAGATTTAATTGAAATTAATCATTGAGACTGTCTCTTTTCAACTTCACTACAAAGATAATTTTTAATTCATTGAAAAACTTTTCCTCATTACATTAAATATTAAGTTATCACTATTGAGTTTCGTGCAGACAACGTCCCAGTGTAATTTTTCTCGATTGTTCATTGTAATTTATTCTCTTATTTACTACAGAAGTTCTTGCTAATTAACTCGTTTCTTATATATTGAAAATGTCTGATGTTTTAGATAGCACTTGGAATTTCTCATCATTATAAAGGGCTACAAAAAATGTTTCCATTTTCTTATTTTTTTCTAAATGCTAAAATCGGCCATGGCGTTTCAAAATTGGTACGATTAGCCATTAGTTGCCTTATGTTGCTCAATAAAACTGCAGCGTTTTTCTTTTCTTTTCTTATGCATCAATATTTCTTTCTTATGACTTATAAAGGGAAAAGGAGTATTAGTGAGTTAATTGGAAAAAATATCAACGGAGAATCGTAATAGTGGTTCTTACTTGGAACATACATCCTTTGTCAGGCTTCAGAAACCATAATGGTAAGATGTGGAATAAATTGTATATTTACCTGCTAATACACTATACAGCACGTAGAGTTGTGGGAGAGTGTTGGCATAGGAACTTGTAAATAAGCCTATGACTGATATAACTGAGCCAAATATTGCAACTGGACGTGAGTGGAGCCTCTTGACCAGAAGGCCTGCAAATGGACCTGTGTAATAAAGTAAATATATCAAAAATTGTTATCATAGAACATATAAGGATTGCAATGAAGAAGGAGACAAGGAAAGAGTCTATAGCCATCGAAATGAGAAGTTCATAGACACAAGAAAGATAATACCAGTTCGTAGTCAATAGCACACGGTAAGTTAAATACTGTATCAAGACGTCGCAGCCATGATGCTGAGCCGGTTACAGGTAGAAGGAAAGGATGTAGTAGAATTAATCGATACGGGAAGGATAAAAGGTAAGCTCTATCCCATAGGGATTTGAACTCAAGACGTAGACGATCGAGACTAAATATATAAAATATTTTGCCTATCAATTTGATGGCATGCACTGCTCTGTCACTCAATGATGATGATGATGATGATGATAATGATGATGATGATGATGATGATGATAATGATGATGATGATAATGATGATGATGATAATGCATGGACAATTTCATAGGGATGTTGCAGATAAAACAGACAGAGAAAAAGATGGCTATGGATGACTAAAAGTGACTTAAAACCGGAAACGGAGGCTCTAATTTGTGCTGCCCAAGAGCAAGCATTAAGAACTAATTACATCAAATATAAAATAGACAACACAGCAGAAAGTGATAAGTGCAAAATTTGTGAACAAAATGAAGAAACCATAT
>NC_068984.1:97267589-97278692 GCF_001194135.2 Octopus bimaculoides | reverse complement strand
TAATAATAATAATAATAATAATAATAATAATAATAATAATAATAATAATAATAATAATAATAATAATAATGATAATGATAATAATATACAGAAAATTGCACTACTGGGCACATACAGAAAATTGTACTACTGGGCCCATACAGAAAATTGCACTACTGGGCACTGCACACATCCTACGCAAAACACTTTCAATACAGTAACCATAAGAGCATCACAGCCAACCACAGCACATACCCAAGGCACACAGAGCTGCGCTCGGTAGTGAAGTGAAAGCACGTTATAAAAATAAAACTACTGAACAATAATAATAATAATAATAATCCTTTCTTTATTGGCCACAAGTGCCGCACCAGAAAAACAAAGGGCGATACAACAAAAGGACAATAGGGATTTACATATAGTGCGTATAAATTGTAAAAAACCATAACAATTAACAATAAAAATTCGAACAGTAAAATTCCTCCAAAGTGGGGAAGTTCCACCCAGGAGTAGCCAAGGAACCCTACATATCCTGGAGACGTCGAACACCAAGGGAGTCTCGGGCGGGTATCTCTCTTCTCTCCATTCCCTCTGGTCAACAGGCGCATGCTCAGAGTAAGCCCATTCACACGTGACATCCTTGCTACATACACCCACCTTTAAACAAAAATACCGGTGACAGTGGGGTGGGGGGACAGTATTTCTCTCTCCATTCTCACCACCCTGTGGAACTTGTAAGTCGATAAGGACTTGACCGAAGCGGAAAGTATCTGTCTTCGGTCCTTTCAACCTCGACCACACTACCTCTTTCGCCATAACCACTCTACAGAGAAAACTGCCTCTCTTTCCCGGTCAAAAAAAAGGCGGCGGGGCGATCTTTAATTTGGACACGGCCGATAATCGAATCCGTCCTACACGCGTCAACAGTTTGCCCACCACTAATCCCCTATAGAAATTCAATGTGAAACTTCCACCGGCCGCATTGCCTGACTGGCACTTATTATTATTATTATTATTATTATTATTATTATTATTATTATTATTATGGCGGTGAGCTGGCAGAATCGTTAGCCCGCCGGGTGAAATGCTTAGCAGCATAAATTAAATACCAGTTATTCACTGGGGTCGATGTAATGGACTAATCCCCTCCCTCGCCCCCAAATTTCATGCCTTGTGCCTTTAATAGAAAGGATTATTACTACTATTGATTTGACTCTACTATTGATTTGACTCAGGTTCGTTCTTATTCCAAGTAGAGTTTATATGGGTAGCGGGTTACTCCCTGTAACCTGAGGTATCCACAAGCTTTCAGTAGCCTTTCAAGTGCTTAAGATCTAACAGTACAACTACAGCAACAACACAGCACGGGAAATGTATGAAAGTAACTTTCAGCTGCTTTCGGCACCGCCATCACCAACACTGTAACAATAGAAGAGATCAATGACAAACAAAAGAGATCAATAACAAACAAAAGTGATCAATAACAAACAAAAGTGATCAATGACAAACAAAAAGCAGTAACAACACTATCGAGAATACTGCCACCTCAACCACCACCGCCGGTGGCAACAACAAACCCACCATTACGAACACCACCACTAACGTCATTAACGAAAATATACAAACGAAGCAAACGAACAATGCAAATCTGCTGTTAACGATCTCGCCGACGAGACGCAGCAAGTCAATGCAGGATTTTTTATAAATGAAAATGAATTTAGAAGTGCAAAATATACGTTGGAGAAATATGGGCGAAATGTAGCACTGATGTCCTTAGATCTGTCTCGCAAGACACTAATTTGAGGACAGTTCTATACAAAGCTATTGGAATAAAAAAAAAATAGAATAGAGCAGGCAACACACCCGCAGGTAGAAAAACATACAGTGGCGGGCAAGGGTAGCGAGATCCTCGGGGGGACTCTGAGTGTCGGAAGAGATGAATTGGCTGATCTTTTCGGGCCGGGGTCTATGGATAGTTCCCAGAAATCCTTGGCCTGGCAGTTCTACCGGGAAGCTTTATGAGTTAGAGACAAGCTCTACTGGCACGGAAGTGTTGTCAGACGGACATGTCCGAAACGTGAGCAAGGCGATGAAACCGTTCTGCATGTATTCGTCCAATTTTCCACCAAAATTTTTATGTAGTACAAAGTATGATCTTGAGTAGGTATAAACGTTTGTGTTAAACGTTCTAAACTAAAATTACAACACAAAATTCGGATAAAATTATATTGCATACAGAAAATATCAATATAAATAGTCTTTCTCTCACTTCGTTCTAAGCAATTAGTACTACTTCAGTATTTTATAAGTATCAAGAGAGTCCGCCATCAAGCTTACAGTGTGAACAGAGTTTTCTTAGTATTAACAACTCTGTGTTCCGTGCTTTGCACTATATTTTCTATTTCAATTTCGGAATATTAAATCTAGTAACAATTGCCAGAATATTGTACTGAAAATGTCAGTACATTAGACATGAATAACCACAACAGACTGTCACAGAAGTAAGGAGTGAGAGAAGAAAGAAGAGTGGGTGAGAGACAGGAGGAAGGCACAAACAGAGGGAAGGAGAAGAGGAGAGAGAGACAGAAAGAGAGAGACAGAGAGAGAGACAGACAGAGAGAGAAACAGAGAGAGAGACAGACAGAAAGAGACAGACAGACAGACAGACTTCGAGTGTATCACAACAAGATTACGGACGAACATGTATTTATTGAATTAAAAAACATTAATATCGATAAGGCTTTATGACCACTAGATCATTTTAGACTTTGAATGATATTGTAATAGTAAACTAAAATTGAGAGTGGAGAAAAGGCAAAAAGAATGAGAGAATGAAAAAGAAAGAAGAGGGGGAAGAGAGAGAGAGAGAGAGAAAGATGGTAAGATGATTAAGGTGTTTGAACCTGTATTATATTCCATTACCAAACGATCTGATGGAGGTACTTTTATGTTCTTGTGGAAACTGTTCCGGGTTTTGTTCTAATAATAAAATTACTCGTCTAAGAGAAAGAGAGAGAGGGGGGAAGATATTTAAAAAATAACCTTGTCAAAGCCGGAGGTGCAATTCATTTTCAACGATTCACCAACTATAAAAAGATCTAATTCTTGGGAGCTACAAAAAAATTTACAAGAGAAACATATAAATTTTTTTTTTTTTTCTATTTCAGTTAGAAAAATCTCTATAAGAGCAGGGATCTAGGTGGTTTGGCTGCCAGCATTTCAAAAATTAAAGTTAATCGAAAATTTTAAAATTTAGCACAATAATATTGTTACATTATTTACATTTGACGGATATTTGTCCTCATCTTGTTCGTTGTTAACACAATGTTTCGGCTGATATACCCTCCAGTCTTCATCAGGTGTCTTGGGGAAATTTCGAACCTGGGCTCTCATTCCTAAGGTATTTTTCGATGTTATCATAATTATTATTCAGGTCACTGAATCTAACTCGGAATCTTGGGGTTAGTAACCCGCGCTCTTAGCCACTACGCCATATGCCCGTGGGCAATTATGGTGTGAATTTTAGGGCTTATAAATCTAATATTTTCCTATCCTTCCTTAATACCGGTTCCCATATGCTATTCATATCTGCGCTCGGTCTGGTTGGGAGGTTGTTGTGTCCTAGCATATGTGCTGCTTCTTTTAGTGTTCGTATTTTCCAGTGGTGTTCTCCATCTATTATTTTAACTTCATCTCACAGGGGGAGGTGATCTCCATTTTTCCATACATGATCAGCTATACCCGATTTATCAATGTCTCCCCGTGTCACAGCTTTGCGATGTTCCTCTAGCCTTATTTCGAGGAGGGCGGCATGTTTCGCCTTTGTATAACCTACCACAGCTGCATGGGATGGAGTACACGCAGTTTTTGGTCATATTCTCTTCTATTGATGGTTTTACTCGGAGATATTTGCGAAATGTTGTATTACTCTTGAATACTGTCCTGGTGTCATATGGGCCGCATATATTTTGTATCTTTTCGGAGAGGCCTATCACATAGGGTAGACAGACGGTGGACCGTTTATTGGTTTCATCCTCTCTTTTCTTCATAATTGGAGTGGATAGTATGTTTTGGGGGTAGTTGTTGCTTAATAGATTGTTACTGAGCCTGATCATCTCTTCATGGTGGGTTTTCACGATCGCTACTTATTTTCTTTGCTCGATGTTTTAGGCACTGAGCAATCCCTTTCTTTACACTGTATGGATGGTGAGAATTGAAGTTAAGATATCGTTCGGTGAAGGTCGGCTTGGTGCGTGTTATTAATAAATCCAGGAATGCCAGCTGATTGTCTTTTTCCTTTTCCATTGTGAACTGTATGGATGGCTTTATTGAGTTCACATGATCTAACAGCACTTGGACATCTTCCTGGTGGGACCAGAGTATAAAGGTGTCATCAACATATCGCAGCCATAGGGTTGGTTTTAGTGGTGTTGATCCTAAAGCCAAATTCTCAAAGTATTCCATATTTTTATTGGCTATTTTCGGTGATAATGGCGAACCCATAGCTAAACCCTCTTTTTATCAAGATATATCAGTGTCTGTACTGAAGTAGGTAGTTTCTACACAGAAGGTCAACATTTCCATCAAGTTTCTTATTGGTATACTAGTGCGTTCTTTTAGATGGGTGTCCGTCACTAGTTTTTCTTAAATCACCGATAGTGCTTCACCAGTTGGGACTTTGGTGAACAGACTTATCACATCTAGACTCACCATCTGGTTGGATTCAATGGAGGTATCCTTGATCAATTCTGTGAAGTGGGTGGAATTCTTCGCGAACGAAGTTGACTTTCCTGCTAATGGACTGATTATATCCACAAGGAAGCGGCTTAATGGATGACATGCTGAACCTCTACAGCTCACTATAGGCCTTAATGGAATACCCTCCTTGTGAATCTTAGGGAGACCGTACATGTATGGTAGTTTACTGTAGTGTTAAGTCAGTTGTCTGTACTTCATTGGTGTAAAGTGATCCTTGTTCTTGAAGATCTGTGACAACTTCCTCTCTGTTTTCAGAGTTGGGTCTTTCTTTACTTTGCTGTAGCTACCATCACTTTTAAGACTTGCCAATTTTTCAGAGTAATCAGACTTGTTCATCACCACTGTAATATTTCCCTTGTCTGCTGGAAGTATTATGATGGAATTGTCACTCTGTAGTCTTTTGATAGCGAACTTTTGGGAAGTTTCGCTTTTTCTAGTACCTGTTTCACTTTCCACCTTCGTTCATCTCCCTGAGCTTTTGGCATTTTACGACTATCTCTTCAATAGGAGCTATTATGTCCAAGTATTGAATGTGCTTGATGGTTGTCGCAAAGTTGAGACCTTTGTTTAGTACTGCTTCTTCAGATCTTTCTAGATGTCGGCTACTTAAATTAATTACTGCTTTCACTGGTGGGTGACGGACTTCAGTCTTTATTCTCTGATCTTTGAGTTTCATAAACTTCTTAATCTGGCGTGTCTTCACCATTTCAAATTATTTCATGTACGACTTTCTTAGATCTTGTTGGATTCTCCTTTTATCATCATCTCTGGTTATTTTCCTAAGTAATAGAGATAACCTCTCTCCTCTCACGGACGAGGGCATGTCCTGCCCTTTTCGCTACTCTTCTAGCTTTATATGAATCCACTGGTGTCATTATATTCATGCCAGGTGGGATAAGGTTTGAGTTTCAACATCTGCACAGGAAAGTTAGATGATTTGAAAGACGAGCTAGTTTTTGATGGAGTTTCTCTATATATCTTCATTGAAATCTAATGTCGGCTCCGTACCGATTAGATAATGCAGTTCTATATTTAATATTATTTTCCAAACTGAATTGCTGGAGTTATTTCACTTTCTCCAGAAAAATGTTTTAAAAAGTTATAGAGGTTTAAAGTTTGATCATTTTCACTCAGTCAGAAAACAAGATTTGGAAGCTGTGATTTTGTGCGTGACTGCACATTTTGTTGTCAACATCCTGAAAATAGTACGTGTTGTCAATATTTGTAAACAACACGTCTTTTGTAATTTTAAGCATTCAATGTGCATTTATGCGATAACACGAATTAAAAGATTTATCTAAAAACAAAATAGCACATTACAAATATAATATTTTTTAAGAAACAAACTTTTTGTTGGTTAGTTCATTAAAAGCGAAAGTTAAAAATGCATTCAATCAATTTCTTGAACAAATCACAATTTTCATATCTCCTGCGCTACATAAATTCACATGCTCAATTGTCATCAGATGGATAAAACAAGTGGTTTCAATGCATTTGTCAACACGTGCTTTCTCGCAGACAAAGAGTTCTCATGTTCTGCTTGTTACTATGGAAACAGGCATGAATGTGTTTTACGATTGGCTAAAATTACCAAAATTTTCAAATTCTAATTGCGAATAATTCTTTATTGGTTTAGAGTGAAAATGATTTTCACTTCAGTCATTAACTAATAAAAGTGTGTCATTATACAGAATATGAAATCAGTTCAAACAGAATTAATGCTAGCAGTCAAACCGACTAGATCCGAAAGCTGTAACTATACTGAGAAGTAATGTTTATCGTCACTTAAATATGGCCGTTCCATAGGAACCGACGTTACTGTTATTTTTAACCTCAGGCGGATGCCTCCTCCAACAGGCTACTTGATGCAATTTGCACCCGATATATATTACAATTTGTATTTCATTTGACTAAAATTTGGAAACCAAAAACAAAGTGATTGATTATTTCATCTCAACTACTACATGCTCTACACGTATTTATTGTATTCTGTTGTAAAAAACAAAACATAGGTCGTATAAGCACAAACGTGTAATCTGTGAGTGGAACAGTAAAAATATAGAAGACTTTTCTCAAGTTCCAAATGTGAATTTGTCTGTGTTAACTACATCCCAAAGATGGGGCCTTGTATTTTTGTTAGAAACCGGCTTCCCCTCAGTGGAAGATTTATAATAATGAAAAAATAGAAGAGACATACATACATACATACATACATACATACATACATACATACATACACACACACATATACGTACATGCATGCACTCACACATGCGTACGTACATACATACATACATACATACATACATACATACATACATACATACATACTTGATATAATGATTTGGGATAGAGAAGAGAAACTGTGCACAGTTGTGGAAATTAGTTGCCCAGCGGATGTCAACATAAATCTGAAGATCAGTGAAAAAGAGAACACCTACGCTGAACTATTGACAAATCGGCAGTTACTCTATCCAGATTACAAGTTCAGGTTTATACCTGTAATTATTGGAGTTCTAGGATATGTAACACACTGCCTAAATACCAATCTTGAGAAATTAGGCTTCTCAAAACCAGAAAGGAGAAAGCTAATTCGAAGACTACAGATCCAGTCCATCGCTGGAACTGTAAAAATCTGAAAAACTTTCCAGAAGTTTATCATTTAAATATATATAAGCATATCTAGATATGCAACTATATGCATGAGAATACATACATAAAACATATGTCTGCACATACATACATACATACATACATAAAGAACAAGCATACAATCGCATATGAAAAGAGTATACATTCATTGCAGCAGTGCAAATGCATTACATATGCAGCCACATATATACACATGCGAACTCATACTAACATACTCACAAATTACCGGAACTGTCTTGACCCAGACAAAGAGGAATGGTCTATTTGTTTAATGACCGGTTCGAATTTTACAAAATAAATACACTGCAAGTAAAATATGCATGCATACTTACACACATATACGCATGCATACATACAAATACACAAACACACATATATATATCCACATATACATACATGCATGCATACACATGCGCACGCGCACAAACACACACACACGCGCGCGCACAAACACACATACACGCGCGCGCCCACTTTCTGAAAGATAAATATTTGATTGGTATTAGTATCGTATGTTCTGTTCAATGAACTTCAATGAAATAAAAGTAGATTAAATAAACAGCTCGAGTAAAAATAGACAAAAACTTCAAATAAACGTTCATAGACATATACAAAATAACGAACGATATGTGCATAACTGTGTGTGTGTGTGTGTGTGTGTGTGTGTGTGTGTGTGTGTGTGTGTGTGTGTGTGTGTGTGTATGCAAAGTGACGCACTACTGTGGGTGGAGAGGTGCCATTAAGTTCAGGTCTTGTAAACATTATTGATGTCCCTAAGTACAGAAACATCAGTTAATCCATACACCACTTCCCTGTCTGACCATCCCTGAAAACAGATATTCAATAAAATCCTTCCTTAAAATGACCCAGCCTGTGGACCGAACAGCTTCTTAAGCGTTTTATGTTCTAAGAAAATATGACATGCCATGAAAGTTCCAGCTCAAACCAATCCCATTTAATTCTGCAATCTATGAGCTTAGCTTACTTAAAATAAAAAGCATGTTATCACTCTTCCAATCACTAAACACAAATTACTTTCTATTCTAGTTTTAAAATTTTTTTTGTTTCTTTTTTCATTTTTTGTGTTGCTTTTGTTATTGTTTTGTTTTTGCTTTCCTTATATGAATTTAAAGCAATTAATATCTATTCATCAAGAGCCAGCAATCTCGCAGAATCGTTAGCACACCTGGCATAATGATTAGCAGTATTCCGTCTGATTTTTTATTCTGAGTTCGAATTCCGCCGAAGTCGACTTTGTCTTTCATCCTTTTGGAATCGATAAAATAAGTACCAGTTGAGCACTGGGGTCGATATATTTGACTAGCCTCTACCTCGAAATTACTGGCCTTGTGCCAAAATTTGAAACCACTATTTATTCATCAAAAGACGGTGAACTGGCAGAATCGTTAGCACACCGGACAAATTGCTTAGTGGAATTTCGTCCGGCTTTACGTTTTGAGTTAAAATTCAAACAAAGTCGATTTTCCTTTTCATCCTTTCGGAGTCGATAAAATAAGTAATAGTAGTGTGCTGGGATCGATATGATCAACTTCACCCACCGAGATTTCCGGCCTTATGCCAAAATTTGAAACTAATATTCATTTATCAATTTATCTTGAAGTTTTAGAGAAAAATTCTTGTTTACAGTGTATGAATGGATTTGATCACAGAACAGGATAAAGATTTTAACTAACTGGCTTTCAATAGAAGTGGGATATTTTGTGCAGCATTTTTCTTATTTCCTTTCTTTTTTTCTTCCACTTACCAATAAAAAAATGATCTCATCAACGCAACACGAATTAGAAAGGGCAATGTACACTTTTTCAGGGTCTCCAAGGCACGTGGGGTGAGGAAATTACCTTCAAACCGGAGACTAATCCGAATGCTTGCAACAGAGTAAGGCACTCAAGGTGCCAGGTGGTGTTAAACTAAACAGTAGATTATGCATGCATCCCAAGTAGAAATTGGAAATTAATCATAAAGAGCCGAAACAAATACCACAAAGCATACTATACGGCGTTCCACTGATTCCACCAGTCCACCACCCAAGGCTTTCTCTGCACATGTGTACATGTAAGTTAGTTTGTCAATTATGTATGTTTGTGAGGTGGGGATGTATACATGCAGCACGCATGTATAGATATATGCAATCATGTATGTATGCGAATGAATGATTCTTTAATTTGTCGACCATAGAAGGGTGAAAGATAAAGTTAGTCTTGAATTGCTTAAACTGAACCTCAAATTAATCAATCTTAGCAGTTTTGGACAGTCCCAGTCCCATTTCGCCGACTGAAACATTAAAGAAAATCTGAGTACTTTCTGCACCATTAATATTATTTTGATATTTCTCTAATAGAAGGCGACAAGCTGGCAAAATCGTTACCGCGTCGGCAAAATACTTAGCAGTATTTCGTCTGTCCTTACGTTCTGAGGGCGACTTTGCTTTTCATCTTTTCGGGATCGACAAAATAAGTACCAGTTGAGCACTTGGGTCTATGTGATTGACTTACCTCTCCCCCGAAATGACTGGCCTTGTGCCAAAATTTGAAACCAATATTTACCTAGTGGAGAAACTAATATTTATGGCGTTGTGTTAGGCTCACGATCATTACGTTGTGCATTTTATTCAACAGATGGAATTTTATGTTTGAAAAGATTGTTCTCATTGGACATATTTTAAGAAGACCAAATATATCACTAACCGCTATACTGGTTTACAAACATCAAACTGCAGAGCCATATTTTATTGGAGGAGCTTTGTAAAAGACATAATCGTTAGAACATAGGTTACAATGTCTTGCAGTGTTTGTCCTGAATCTCTGCACACTGGGTTTCATTGTTTAGGAGTCAATAAAAGAAGCACTAATCCAGAGAGGTAGACTGGCACAACTCTAAGAACGTTGAAACGGTTGTCTTGCAGTATTTGTTCTGGATCTCTACATTCTGACTTCAAATTACGCCATGACTTACATGGGCGATAGGTTTAATCTGTTGCCGATTTAACACCACCACCAGGCACTTCGGGTATCTTTAGCGGAATCCACTCAATTGCAATCCCTTGGGTCAGGTTTCTCGCTAGAGGATACCTTTCTCCCACACAGACTAAAGGATTTAAAAAATGATGAAAGACTATTCATATATAATATTAGATTTAATGAAGCTTCTGATTTTGCTCACGGATAAGGGTCAATCTTGGACTGATGAAGATAGGCAAAATCCTTAGAGCGTCTGGGAAAATGTTTTGCGGTATTTGTTCCTGATACAAATCCTACTGGGGTTAAGTTTGCCTTTCTTCTCCACGGGATCGATAAAATAAAATACTAGTTGATATTATCGTCTAACCTTCTCCTCTCAAAATTACTAGTCTTGTACGTAAATCGGAAATAATATATTTCATGGGAGGAAATGTTTAATCTTACAATTTTCAATTGACATGGATGTAAGGAATACTCCATGTCTTGAGAGAAAAACCAAGCCATACAAAAAATAAACTGTCAAACATTAACAGAAGGATAATATTAATAAAATTGAATAAATTTTTACTAAGAAAAGATTGACACTGACTTCGAAGTTTCGCTGACAGTCGGCTTCGTCAGTCTGACAAAACAGACTAACGGTGAAACTACGAATTCACTGTCAATATTTTCCTTGAAAATGTGTGTCCGTGTGGTGTGTGTGTGGGGGGGGGGGGTCTCTGTATGTGTGTATGTT
>NC_068984.1:97264559-97267579 GCF_001194135.2 Octopus bimaculoides | reverse complement strand
TATGTTTTTGACAACCTTGGAGTCAAAGAAAGAAAGAAAGAAAGAAAGAAAGAACGAAAGAAAGAAAGAAAGAAAGAAAGAAAGAAAGAAAGAAAGAACGAAAGAAAGTTGTAACGTACCAACACCAAAAAGTAATCCAATGGATATTGAACCGACGGCTGCCGTACGGGCTTTGCCCTGCTTGAATTCATCTAAAAGTTTCACATAAAGAACGCCAAAAGAAAACACTATTCCTGTTACGATGACGTTGATGATATAAGAAATAACAAGAATAAACCATTTAAGCCATCTTGGACTTTGCGCTGTTTCACTGGAATTGGTCTGTATTTCACAGAAACTGGTCTGTATTTCACTAACAGTAATCTTTCTTTCACTCGAAGCATTTTGTCTTTCGCTGGAAATGGTCTTTATTTCGTTGAAAGTAGTCTGATTATCACTAGAGTTGGTCTGTCTTTCACTAGTATTTCCTTCGTGATGCTGGTGTTCCATTTCCTGTCTTCTGGTTGTGTATGTGTATATGTCTTAAGTATTTATATATATCTTACGTGTGTATATCTTGTATGTGTGTGTGTGTGTGTGTGTGTGTGTGGTGTGTGTGTGTGTGTGTGTGTATCTATATATAAATATATATGTATGCTTATATGTATCGTTCGACGGATAAAAGTGACGTGGTCTGTATTACGTGATGTTTTGTGAACGGTGCGGGGTATGATGTGGGGGGGGGAGTTGTGTGTATGTGTATGTATGTGTATGTATGTGTGTGAATGTGTGTGGAAGTTGTGCGTGCGTTCCAGGAGCTGCAGTTCTAAAAAATGAGAAAATCAAATACAAAATAATTTAACCAATTTAAGAATAAATTTTAACGAAGATCTTTTTGAAACTAATGGATGACCTTGTTAGATATTTAAACAATCAGCTAATTAAAGATTAAGCACAAATTATATGAAAAACACACCTGCACATTTAATCATGGACATGGCACAGACTATGAAGAGAAACAGAGTAAAACCCTCATAATAAGGGAACACGACTGTGTGCTACCTAACGTATATTTGTAATTAGAGTAAAATACACAAGTATACAATGGATAATGTATTCCATGATATACAAAAAGACGAGAATGCTTTTTAGCTTAAATCTGTTTGATCAGTACTTACTAGAGCTAGAGTCTAACAACAAGAGCCACAGAATCAAAATCAATATATATATATATATATATATATATATATATATATATATATGTTCATATAATGATATCTACCAAATGTATTGGTGAGATAAAACATGTAATCTTTACCAAAATATCAAAAATTCGTCCACAAAGGTCTATAGTAAACTCCTTATGAATCGATCTCATTGGTTATATATCAAAAAATTTTAATAAGAGCTTTGACGCTAAATCCATATATATTAAAGTTTATTACCTTTGTATACATTTCTGTATAAGGTCAAATTCAACTCTTAATTCGAGTTAAATAAGTAAATTATCTTACACATCCTCAGGGTAAAAAGTAAACACCAAAAAAGATTTATAATTTCTAAGGTTGATCCATTTTCAAAATTCCTCCCGAATAATAGTCCGTCTAAGGGAGAAAACCCTAATAATATTATTAATTATAAACAATCAAGCAATACAAATTATTGAACACTGGTAATAAATTCTAAACTAATGGAGATCTATATTATCTCTAGAAACTTTAGTAAATAAATACAAATATACAATTAGATTATTAGAAATAATAAATCATACAGTTAATATATCCTGTCTTTTAAACCTAATATTATATTATAATACCCGATCATACTGAAATATATAATTTATTTAAGCCAGAAAAACGTATGCCTAAGAAAATGGCTACATCTGAAAGCATTGTATGTGAGTTTATTCATTAACTTACCCTTAGAAAATAATATAAAAAATAATCCAAGATTACACAACGAGCAATATCTATTACCTTTGTCATAAGGGAAAGATTTTCTAATAATTGACCATTCTAACGAATATTTCTTCTTTCGTTCCTTCAGTTCCCAAATAAATTTACTAAGACTAGTATTCGCCATTTTACTTCTATCTCTAAACGTATTATAATGATTCGATATTCGTTGACAAATTTGTCCCGAAGAACAACCCACGTATATGTTAACATATGTTTGGGTCGTTACCTTGCATTGATAAACTATATTCTTCAATCTAGCATTTGGGCCTTCAAACTTTAATCTTCTGGGGGTTAACCTCTGTTACTGTAATCCTAGTACGATTATTATTATTATTATTATTTATATCAGAGTTTCCATCACTATCCTCCCCAATTTTCTTTGATTTAGGTATTTTAAAATTATGAGCTGCAATTATTTGGGCTAAGTTCTTAGTGTTTGAGAAACCAAACCTAATGCTATGTGTATTAATGATTTTACCATAATGTGAATTCTTTGGGAAATATCTACTTATCACCTCTCTAAACTGTGCAATCAAATTAGATTTAACATTTCTACTAAAAGGGATTATGAACCATACATTATTATCTTTAGTGTTATCGCAGTTATTTGTATAATTCTTAAAAAAATTTAAATCACCTATGTTACGTTTATGAAAATCTCTTGGTTTATTTTCCTTATTTCCTCTAAACTTATTCTTATACTTATTATTCTTATAATTCATATCTGTCTTAATATTGTTACAATCAGGTTTGTCATAGTAAACCTTCTCTTTGTATCCTGTCCTATTTAATGCCGAATTATAGAATTGAGCTTCATTATCAAAAACCATATCATTTGCAGATAATTTAGAAAGTCTTAATGAAATATTTCTTACTAAATTATCGATAATTTTTCTAGGATGATTACTCCACTTACTGATATATTTCAGGTTAGTGGAAGGTTTATGATATGGTCTATATGTCTCATTTCTAATATCTAATGTCACATCTAAGAAATTAGCTAAAGAAATATCGTCTTCATAAATTATATTCATCCACATTCTACGAAAAAATCTAGCCAATCTACCTTTAATTTTTTGTAAT
>NC_068984.1:97263472-97264549 GCF_001194135.2 Octopus bimaculoides | reverse complement strand
CCGAACTCCCCATGGGGACATCGAAAGCATCCGGTGTATCCTTACGTATCCATACTTTATCATTAAAACTAATTAAAGACTTCCTAGCAGCTAATATCACTTTAATTTCTTCTCTAGTAAGCCCTGCCTTATTATGAAAAAACCATAGTGCCTTATTCAATATGATCGGGTTAATGGATGTATAAAAATTAGCTATATCAAATTGAATGAATTTAGTATTTTTCTTGTCCTCAATAGAATTAAACCACCCGATGACTTGGTCTGTATTCGACCACAAATTTAACTTCAACTTATCAACTATAGTAGTTATGTACTAATTTATAATATTTCCATATTTGCCTTCAAAATCGGACGTAGGGATACTGAGTAAAAATATATAAATAATAATAATAATAATCGTACTAGGATTACAGTAAAAGAGGTTAACCCCAGAAGACTGAAGTTTGAAGGCCCAAATGCTAGATTGAAGAATATAGTTTATCAATGTAAGGTAACGGCCCAAACAGATGTTAACATATACGTGGGTTGTTCTTCGGGACAAATTTGTCAACGAATATCGAATCATTATAATACGTTTAGAGATAGAAGTAAAATGGCGAATACTAGTCTTAGTAAATTTATTTGGGAACTGAAGGAACGAAAGAAGAAATATTCGTTAGAATGGCCAATTATTAGAAAACCTTTCCCTTATGACAAAGGTAAGAGATATTGTTCGTTGTGTAATCTTGGATTATTTTTTATATTATTTTCTAAGGGTAAGTTAATAAATAAACTCACATACAATGCTTTCAGATGTAGCCATTTTCTTAGGCATACGTTTTTCTGGCTTAAATAAATTATATATTTCAGTATGATCGGGTATTATAATATAATATTAGGTTTAAAAGACAGGATATATTAACTGTATGATTTATTATTTCTAATAATCTAATTGTATATTTGTATTTATTTACTAAAGTTTCTAGAGATAATATAGATTTCCATTAGTTTAAAATTTATTACTAGTGTTCAATAATTTGTATTACTTGATTGTTTATAATTAATAATATTATTAGGGTTTTCTCCCTTAGACGGACT
>NC_068984.1:97259942-97263129 GCF_001194135.2 Octopus bimaculoides | reverse complement strand
ATATATATATATATATAGTCAATAAAGCATATGTCAGATATGTCAGAAGAGAAGCACACTCTAAAGAATACATCAATAATTATTACAGCAAAAAATTATATTTTGGTCATAGAGTTACCAAAGGTTTCGTATCCACAAAACTAAAGCCTTGTGGACAGCTCGTCAGAGTCTATACTACAAAGACAAATTTTTTTCTCTACGTCACGGACGTGAGGAAACGCTCAGAAATCGAAATTAAGTCTTAACATAAAAAAACGTTAATGGCAACGGGTTGTCTCCCATGAACTAGAAGTGAAAACAACCCTTATAGATCCGAAAAAGCCTAACCAGAAAGCGGGGAGATCCAAGTTTCTAGTAGGTAGCGCTTGAAGTGGACACATTTAGAGAAAAACTTCTTAACTATTTAACGCGCCAGGTTTAGTATAATCCTTAAGAATTTTGGCTATCTCCGCGGTATTTATATCATTCAACCACGGTAGAGGTTGAATATATTCTTAAGTCCAACATTTCGTCAATCGCAGCAGCTTCCAAGCTTCATTACTAATTCAGTTCTCATCTAAATTTCAAACTGTTAACAGGTTTAAAGAGGACACCTCCTCAGCTACACTTAGGCATAAATAATTTGAGATTTGGTTAGAAAATAGTTACATCAAAATATCTGAGACCTCAAGTGGTGGGCAGTAAGGCACCTATTCACCTTCAGTTAACATAAACTTTTTAATTTTAAAATAAAAGTATACTTTTCTTGGGCTTAAATGATAGAAAATGTATGAAGAATTCAGAGTCGTTAGTAAGAGAGTAAGAAAATAACGCTTAGCAATAAGAATAATAAAGAATATATTGCTAAAATGAATGCTTACGTTCAAAGGCGGCGAGCTGGCGGAAACGTTTGAATTCACAGATATATTTCTGTATCCAGATTTCCATCATTTTGTACAGAGCCTCCAAGGTAGATGAACGAATCGACAACCTCAAGTAACTTACCCTTAACAAAAATTTTAGTGGGGTTACAAACATCACCACATGCAGGTTGATACATTACAACTGTTTTTTTTTTTTCAAGTTGATGGTCAAGCCAAAATCATTACAAGCTGAGTCAAATGCAGATACAAGAGATTGCAGACCTGTTTCAGAATGACTGACAAGATCGCAATCGTCATCTTATAAAAGTTCCCTAAATAGTGAAGTAAAATCTTCGTTTTGAATTTCAGTCTGTTCAGATTAAAAACATTCTCTGTTGTCCGATATTTTATGTAAATACCCTCCTCAGAGTTTTGAAAAAGTGTGACAACACAACAGCAAAGGTTTCCTTGCTTTACTCCATTATCAACGGCAAAATATTCAGAGAGCCTAACCCCAAAATTAACTCTAGCTTTCATATCTTTCTGGGCAACTTATTTTCCTTAGAATTGGCCATAGAGCATTTCGATTAACAGTATCGAATGCTTTGCTCAAATCAACAAAGCAATGGTATAAGGCAAGATTCTTTTTAATGCACTTCTCTTGCAATTGTCTGATAGTAAAGATACAATCAGCTGTGCCCTTGGAGGAGCGAAAACCACACTGAGACTCAGACGCCATATTTGAAACGATGAAGGTATTTAAACGTTCTAATAAAATGCGGGCAAGTACCTTTCCAACCACAGACAAAAGCGAAATCCTACGAAAATTACCACACAGATCCCTTGGCCCAGATTTATACAAGGAGATTAATATGGCATCAATCCAGTCTTGAGGAACTTTCTCAGTTCTCCAACAATGACAAATTAATATTTTTAAGAGTTCAAACATTTTGTCACACACATTTCAAGACTTCTGCACAGATTCCATCAGACCCTGGAGACTTATTGTTATTCAGCTAATTCACAGTTAAATAAATGTCATTTAGAGTTGGTTCAAATGCCGTCTCTTCTATAACTGGAAGGTGTTCGATTTTTTCTATCTTCCTCATGTCAGCAGATGATGGTCTATGCAAAAGTGCGGAAAAATGTCCTACCTAGCGCTTATGAATAGAAGCAGTGTCAGTCATTTGCTGTTCTCACTGGAGCTATTGAACTAGATTTTGGGCCATATACCTCCTTAACGTAAGTAACTTTCCTTAGCGCAGTCTGCACTTTTCTTTTCAGCTTTCTATAAGTTTCGTTTGAGTTGGGGTTCAAGGACTGAGAAAGAAGTGTATTACCTAAGTTTTGTTTTTCTAAAAGTAGATCATGAATTTCTGCTGATCTATCTGAGAACCAGTCACTGGACTTACAGGATTTAAATCCCACTGACGAACTTGCAGCCTGAAATACTTTTGTTTTGAAATCTTCCCATAGATTGTTTGGCACAACATCGTGGAATCTTTGCAAGTTGCTTGATAATTTAAAGTTTGCAGCATTTAACTTTTTGTGTACCTTAGGACCGGACTGGCGATTTTTAGGCATTATCGAAAAATGTATTTTTCCACGCACTAGACGATGGTCAGTTCAGCTTTCTGCTCTTCTCATGGCCCGAACGCTAAAAACATCTTTCATATCACGTTTTCTGATCAAAATATAATCTATGAGATGCCAGTGCTTAGATCTTGGGTGCATCCAGGTGGTTTTATATCTATTTTTCTGCTTAAACAGAGTGTTGGTAACAACTCGATTATTCTCAGTACAAAAAGTCAAAAGAGCTACTCCAGTTTTTTAAACTTGCCAATCCCATGTCGGCCTAAAACAGGCCATGAAACGTAGTCATTTCCAACTCTTGCGTTGAAATATCCCAACATGACCAGCTTGTCAGAAATTGGTACTTTCCTCAACAATTGTGCTAGATCGTCACACACACACACTCACAATTACAGCGCACACACACATACACACACATACAAACGCATACCCAGTACCAACATACACGGAACACACATGCACACACGTACACATCACCTGGATAAACCCAACGTACAAGGACACCTAATAAATACAACACACACATACATGCTCACACACATGCACCCTCATGCACACACATACAGTTGCTCCCTCACACACACACGCACCACAAGGACAATTCAAACACAAACATACTTAGAGACACACACAAACTCACGTACACACACACTCCCACACTCACACAAAACACTCCCACGCACACACACAGATGCACACATACATACACACACATACGCACACATACGTACACACCCTCACACATACATAGG
>NC_068984.1:97259021-97259463 GCF_001194135.2 Octopus bimaculoides | reverse complement strand
TGCTACCATAGATAAAACACACACATACTCATATACACATGCCACACACGCACACATACAGACATACACATATATATGAACCATCACACACATACGGTTGCTTACACACACACACACACACACACACCACAAGGATATTTAAAACAACACACCCACTCAGACAGAGAGACACACACACACTCACGTACACACACACTCCCACACTCACACAAAACACTCCCACGCACACACACAGATGCACACATACATACACACACATACGCACACATACGTACACACCCTCACACATACATAGGTTACTCTCACACACACACACCACAAGGACGATTAAAACAACACATACATACTCAGACAAAGAGATATACGCACACTCTCACGTACACACACCTAACATCCCCACCGACACAAAAAACACAAACACACACTCATATACACATTAAAC
>NC_068984.1:97256256-97257391 GCF_001194135.2 Octopus bimaculoides | reverse complement strand
TACACTACGAACAATCAGTAATGAACTTCATAGGAATGAACTGAAGTCATGCTCTCCTAGAAAAACTCCGCTGTTGACTAAAAGGCATAGAGATGCCCGTTTAAAATTTGTTTATGAACATAAAGATAAACCTGATACATTCTGGGAAAATGTTCTATGGACAGATAAGTTGAAAATTGAATTGTTTGGACGAAATTCGCGTAGCCATGTTTGGAGGAAAGATGGTACCGCCTATTCGCCGAAAAACACGATTCTTACCATAAAGTTTGGAGGTGGCAACATCATGGTGTGGGGGTGTTTCTCTGCAAATGGCACTGGCAATTTACATGTGATAGATGGTAGAATGAATGCAGAGATGTACCAAAATATTTTGAACAATAATTTATTGGACTCTGTAGAAAAACTCCAGCTTTGTGAAGGGCGGGTTTTACAACAGGATAATAACCCTAAGCACACAGCGAAGTCTACCAAAAGTGAATTGTCGATCACAATATAAAATTATTAGAATGGCCAAGCCAGTCACCTGACTTGAACCCCATTGAAAATTTGTGGCGTTATTTGAAAATGAAAACTCATTCAAGAGCCCCAATGTGCATTCCAGATTTGAAGAAAATTTGTCAAGAAGAATGGGAAAAAATTCCCAAAGAAAGATGCGAGTCATTGATTAAGAACAAGAAGAGTTTGGTTGAAGTGGAACTGAACAATGGTTATGCTACGAAGTATTAAATCAGAATTATCGGTTATTTATGTTCTGTACGAATACTTTTTTTACCCCTAAATATTTATAATTGAATATAAATTCCTTAGTTACTATAATTTATTAGTTTCTTTTGCATATTCTTAGTTTATGCATGTGTATGCAAATATAGTTTTGGTATATCCCATTTATGTTCATTAGAAATTAAATAAATATAGAATTTTGACACGTACGAATATTTATTTCCGCCCACTGTATAGTTAAATTGCATATATCTACCACGTAAATAAGCGTGAATATTTCACGGAATTGTACTTATGCGCATGCGTTAGGTGATATAAAAGAAACAGTTCAATTTAAACAAAAAATACACTTTCTACTATCCAGTCACCACTACCACCACTTCCATCACCACCAACACCAACACCATCATCATCT
>NC_068984.1:97241738-97256246 GCF_001194135.2 Octopus bimaculoides | reverse complement strand
TCTCTCTCTCTCTCTCTCTCTCTCTCTCTCTCTCTCTCTCTCTCTCTTCTTCTTCTTCTTCTCTCTCCTTTTTCTTTCTCTCTCTTTCTGTCTCACTCTTCGTCTTATATTCTTTTCCTCTCTCCCTTTTCTTTTTGCTCTCTTTCCCTTCAACTAATCACATGAAAGTGTTACCCACGTGCTAAGTAACGCAATGACAAACAGAATTATTATAAGATGTTGATCATAGGTCCATAACACTTTGAACTTACTATAAAGCACTCTTATCATTAATATCAGTGATAGCCGGCGGATAGAAGAGTCGTTAGAGTGACACTCACCCCGGAGTGAGAGACAAGGTTCTAAAATCTGAATACAGAATTTCCTCCAAAATTTCTTCAACCTAGATAATGAGACAGTATAATGACTTCTTTATTCATGGAGTCATGAGGCCACTTCTCTTTGCTGTCAACAGCAAATCGTTTTAGAGAAATAATTCTATCAGGCACATGACCATGGATTAATATGACTATTACATGATAAAGCAAGCAGACATATATTTACTCTCATGATGTCATAAAACTATCAGAAAGTTTATCATTGTCAGTCTGCGTTTCAATACACAGATAAGATTAGTGTGTGTCTGTGTGAATGTGAGTGCGTAAGAAGTGAAAATAAACGTAACAACCGTTTCTAGATAACCTTCTGCATCCTTCTCGCCACCCTCACCACCATTCTCGCACTCGCCGTCTCCCTCGCCAGTCTTTCAGACACTTAATCTTCTAGTCACCCTCTTCGTTACCGTTCTCACTACCATTCTCGCACTTTCTATCCCCGCTTCTCGCCATCTCACTCCTCACCATTTTAGTCACCCTTCCAGCTACTTCAAGCCACCCTTCTAATCATTCTTCTAGTCACCCTTCTCGCCACCTTTCTATCCCTCCTCCTTGCCACCACTCTAATTCCCCTTATTGGTTACCCCCCTAGTCACTCTTCACACCAACTTCGGGATTTAAACTGTTTAACAACCAGCCAAAACACTTGTTAGTCTTACATTTACTGCAAAAGATAATCGGTTGCTGCTTTTCTGTCCTTCTCGCTGCAGCCATGCTGGGGCACCGCCTTGAATTTTTGAAGTCGAATGAATCGACCCCAGTACTTATTTATTTATTTATTAAGCCTGATACTTATTCTATCGGTGTCTGCCGAACCGCTAAGTTACAGGTATGTTAACACACCAACACCGGTTGTCAGGCAGTGAAGAGGGACGAACACAGACACACACACGCACACAGACACGCGCGCATAAATCCACAAAGCTTTGGTCGGCCCGAGGTGCCACGCAGAGGGACTGAACCCGGAACCATATGGTCGGGAAGTAAACTTCTTACCACTGTCAATATATCGATTGAAAAGTAGAGGTCTCTAAATGGTGGCTGTATCTGCTAGAGATGACAGCCAACTATATTTGAAATCACACGTCATCGTCTTAATAAAAGTGAAGGACAGTAGATAATGTAGTCTTGACAGTTCCTAAAACTTCGGGATGGTCACGATTGGAATGACTTTGTTCATACGTCTATTCGGTCAGAGTAACTTAGGGTTAAATGACTACAACTTGGCCTATATTTTGAACACAGGAAACTGAAAAGCATTTTTAGATAAAACAATAACTGGTTGTTTTTTCCTTCACTAATTTGCAATAACTTTTTTTAAAAGGAAAAAGAACGCCGACAGAGTAATTCGATTACGATGATGATGACGTCAATGACGACGACGACCATGATGATGATAATTTTGGCTATTGTGATGTTACGCTACATAAGAGATATTTATCACACCGCACTGAATATGTCTTGTCCCAGTGCGTGATTCATAAAAGAAAATATTTTAAAATTAAATTTAAATCTCTCTCTTTCTTTCTCTCTCTCTCTCTCACACACACACACGCACGTACACACACACACACACACACACACACACACACACACGTACACACACATATACATATGTCAATTAAAAGAAAATTCTTAAGTAATTAACTATTTCAGTTTTATAGCAAACGTAGTTAACGTAGCATGTCACTAACTTTACGTGATCGGTATGGGAAAACATAATTCTGGAAGTTAGATGAAATAGTAACTTTTACCTTATGTTTAACATATCTGCTGTTTTGTGGCGAACATTGGAGATTGAATTTCGAGATGGTGAACTCTAAGCTATTACAGGTAGAAAATTCAAACATTTGGGGAGAAGATAGAAAGAGTAAATATAATGAAAATGAAAATCAAAAACACTACGAAATGGAATGATGTCATGAAATAAAGACAATTCAAAACTCCACTTTAACTAAAGAACATCACAATTTCTAAGCGATTAATTAGTTAGAATTTAACTCTTTTAATTCGTTGAAATAAGTGCGATCATTAAACTATATATTCCTTACCACTTAAATTACAGAAAGATCGTTGCTTTCTATTGAATAAGGTTTTGGTATTACCCATTAAAAGATCCTTGCACGCAACTATTTAATGAGATGAAATCGATATTGGTACCTCATGACCCTTAGGTCTCCAGTGCATTGAACTTTTACCAAACAATTACCATTGATCCACTAAAGTCAAGAAATTTTCTCCATGTATTTTTTTTTAATACTGTTATAGACCTTTCTACGCTAGGCCATATTTTTTTTTTTTTTCGAAGTCTTTCATTATTGTAAACTGGCTTTCTGGTATTAGAATTCAAAACTCCCCTATGGCTATTTTATTTATTTCTTGCTCTTCAGGGTGAGCTAACTTAATCACACCACCTCCTTTCCATATTGTGTATTATCCCTATCTTTATTCTGCTTTGGTTATCAAAGTCCTTCCAAACTTCATTTTATAGGTCCCTATAAAATATCTGTAAAATGTTTGGGGTATTAATGACTTAGTCAGTGAGAAAAGGGCAGTAATCTTCACCTCTTTATAAACTGGAAGACTTTAACGGGGTCCACTCTATGGACCCAAGGACTAAGTGGTGGTTTTAGAGCAAGTAGTGAATTAAGTCTATTACAAAAGAACAGGAACAGCGTCTACGGCGGTCTTCAGTTTCCGTCTACCAAGTTTCATCCAAATTACTTTAACAGACTTTAGGCTAGGGTAAAAAGTACTTGCCCGTAGTGGAATTTTATTAGGGAAATTTGAACGCGAAATCACGTGAATGTGAAGCAAATTTCTTAACCACACAATCATACATAAGCCCGGACACTACTGGATTAGTGGCCTAATGGAAACGTGTTATTACGCATAATTTAACTCCTGATATAAAAATAAACATTCGTAGTTCGAATCCAGTTCAGTACCTGATGATAAGTTCAGCACCTTAAAATAAGATACCTGATGACGATTAAAAATCAAATCGGCCAAAACGTAGTGAAGATGCAAATATTACAAAAATTAAGAGGTACTTGTTCTTTGGTAAGTGGTCAGATCACAGACATCATGGGTGATGTGAATGATTGAACAACAACCAGTCAGATAGTGTTAATTATGTAGGATATTGAACAACTAATCATATAGCGGTCACTTACCTTGTTATACCTTTGGTAAGAAAAAAAAAAGGGACAACTCGTTCTTCACTTCGTAGAAATTTCCTCCTCTGTGATAAATCCTGAATATGTAATCCCGGGCATATAATAATAATAATAATGATGATGATAATAATGATGATGATGATGATAATAATTTTGGCACAACGCCAGCTATTTCAGGGGGAGGGGATAAGTCGATTACATCGACCCCAGTACTTCACTGGTACTTATTTTATCTCTCCCAAAAGGATGAAAGGCAATAATAATGAGATTGGAGAAGGAAATGAAGGGAGAAGTAGAAGACGGAGGGGGAGGAAGGAAGGAGCAGGATTGTCGTTATATAAATAAAATGTCTGTTATGGAATAGGTAGAGGTTGGATGGTGGGGTGTACTGTTAGTGTTGTGTTTTGATTGATCAATGCAATATGGGTTTGTCAGTGGGAAGACCTGAATATCGGGAAAATATTGTTTGCCGTCGTGGAAGAACCCTGGTTAATAGAATGACATTGTGTGAAAGCTTTCGGTTATATATATAAATATATAAAGGAAAAGGGGTGGGAGGTGGAAAGAGACGGAATAGAAGGAATAATGGAATGGCATGGTGGTGGGGAAAAATGGAGGAGTGTATGTTAGAGGAACATCTGATCAAATATGGTAGTAGAGGGAGAGGTTAAGAGAGAAAGAGAAGAGGATTTAGAGAGAATAGGTGAGGAGTGAAGATAAAAGATCGGTAAGATGCATAGTATATAAAGAGTAAGAGGGAGAAGAGAGGTCGAGGGTAGTAGGAGGAGATCTGAGTGTGGTAGTGGGAGAGGGAGTTGGTATCTTAGAGATCAGCTTGGAGAGGAAAGTATAATAGTAAGGTATAATAGAAGGTATGAAGAGAGACAGAGTGAGTTAATAAATGTGTGAGTGCTTGTGTGACAATGTGAGCGTGAGCGAGTGTATGTGTGTTTGTGAGAATGTGTGTGAATATATATGTGAATATGTGAGTTTGTGTGTGGGGGAAGGTGAGTGAGTTAGTGAGTATGTAAATGTGCGTGAGAATGTGTGTATGAGTGAAGAAGAAAGAAAAAGAGAAATAGTGGTTTGATGGTGCTCCTGTGAAAATATGTCTGCTTGCTCCAGCACGTAAGCCTGTAGTATAAAATTGATTATGGCAGTAACAGACTTGTCAGTTCAATTCTGCAACCTTAAGGCTCTATCCCTAGGACTAGTTGATGTTGATAGTAAAAAAAACAGTGACATGGGGAACTAAAGGTGCTTGAAATAAAATAGCTTATCTCATGCGATGAGAGGAGAGCGTGAAATGAAAGCATCTCTCTTGGCACAACCAGTGTTAGTGGTGGCTTTGATTACATGGCACAAAAGTGTTTTGATACTTAAATTTGCACCGTTACAAAGTTTTGATGCATCCAAATGGGTTCTCCTACTTTCAGTTGCAGATTATAAGGGAGGACACCAGTGAGCTGAACAATTTTGAAAACTTTTGTTGGCAAGTTGGCAGCATTATCAACATCATATACTCTGTGAACTAACTTGTATCATTTGAATTAGACTGATTTGAATTAGACCTGTTAAATGACGGTGGTGTTAATATTCTGCACAATGTCATATTCTAGAGCTGGGGTGGCACGTTCAGAAATCCACTCATAGTTTCTATAATTCTGTGAGGGTCTAGGATAAATTTTCATTAGTATTTCTATCATACTTTTTATAATTTGACATTTCCACTCTCAGTGCCGGCTGCTAGCCGGCCATTGCCCCCGAATGATGTTAAAACATTTGCAAACTGGGTCGCTGAGATATCCCTGTTAAGCTACAACACTCATGTTGGTAGAAAGATGAAGTTTTTCTTCTCGTCTCCAAACGTAAGGTTTGGAGAGAGAGCAGATGTACCTTTGGGATGACTGGCAGAGTTTACCTGAAATCACCAGAGAGGACTATAACTCCACCTCTGCGTATGTTGCAAGGTGCAATTGAGAGCCTCAAAAGCAAGTCAGCGATACATTGCTCATTTATCTCATAATTTCAACTTCATCTTTACTAATATTGTACTTCTTGATAGTCTCTCGAATCTGAGAAAGACAATTCCGCAATTTCTCGCTGAACAACCTGCACAGAAGATCTGTTTATAGTGATCGAATGTTTAAGCTATACATGAGTTCATTCTTTCCATCAAATCAACATTGCCTGTTCAGACGCATGATGTGCCACACATCAGATGTTGAAGTGATCGCAATTTTTATACGCACAACTTTTATAATGTACAAGGTTAAGTGAAGGCTTCAAATCAGAATGAACATTTTTACCACATATGAGCAAAGTTGCAGTAATTTCAGAGGACGTCTGAATAGCAGCCTGTGTGAACTAATTTTTGCCAAAATTAGGCTGATCAAAAGTTTCTTTGGCTACACAACTAATAGCATCAAAGAAAACTGTTCCTCGTGTGTCAGATATCGTATTTTCTTGAGTTTTGTTTAAGCTTTGTTTTATCTGGAACCATGAGATTATTTTAGTGGACATACTGTTCCGGGTACTGAATGTCATTGCTAGTTTCATAAAGAATCTTGTCATTAAAAGTTGAAGCTACACTTCGTACTCGATTGACAATCCACTATGTTCAAAATTTTTGCCAACCATGAACAGTACAGTATTATCAATGCGTATTAATAATTGGCTAATCTGGCAGAGGTAAACTCTTGATGTGGTATTTTTCTATTCTTGTTGTGTTTGACTAAGTATATCTTCTGCCATACTGTCCTAGCGATTATGCTAAAGTCGCTGAGATTGGAAACATCAAGCAACTGTTTTGGGATCTTCGGATGATACTATGAATACTGTGCAAAAGTTGTGTGAAATTTAACTTGATTACCTAAATTCTTCATTTAAAATCACATCACCCAAAACATTAGTTCTTGATAGAAAATAATTTATTCTTTCATAGTAGTACATTTAAAACAGTTCTATATTTTAGAGATGGCTACATTTAACTTTGTATATATTGATACCAAAGCATGTTTTATTAATGTGATCTACTAGCATCTGCAACAACAACAGGAAACAAAATATCTGTACTATGATAAAGACATCTGCATGTTAATTAGTTATGAGTGTGCAACTTTTACTACAAAAAAGTAATTACTAAAGTCTATAATATCTAGAAAACATTTATAAATTTCAATTTTGATTTTTCAGCAAAATATTTCTTTCGTTATTGAAGATTTCAACTATGTACATGATTCAATTAGAAAATCATCTTTATTCAATACGACATAATCAGCATTTTTAAATACCTTACACTTGTATCAGTTTTCTTTCACTGTTTCCTTGCATAGCTCTCTCTGGCACTCTCTTTCCGTTTCTTCTTTCTTTGCTGCCTTTATTCTTATTAGTCTTTTTTTTTTCATCTCCCACTCTATCATTTCTTTCAGAAGACACAAAGACTACAGTAATATTGTCTTTTAGAAACATACTGAAAAGTCTTGGTGAATAAATATGATCTTTGGCATCTTCTGTTGTTTTAAACCAGTTACTTGGTGATTCTCAAATAAAAATCAGAAATTTCACATGTTCACATCTATAACATTTACTGTTGATAGGCTGATATTATGCTTTCTCGTCCACAGTTCCCTATGGTCAAAATAATTTTCAAATAAATATCTAGTAAAGAACTGACTGGTGTTCTGAGTAATTCACTATTAGAATATTAACGTTACAAATCTGCTGAACAGTGTTTCTCTCTTCTTGGAAACAAGCCTATAATCACTAAAGCAAATTATAAAGAAATTTTTTTTTTTTTTTTTTGCATATTCGTAATATCCGACATCTAAAACGTAGGAATCCGAAAAAAGTTTTTAAAAAAATGCATTTGTATTTAATTTCGATTTGCATATTTTCGTCAATTCGCTACAATCTCTTTAAAGTAAACAAAATCAAAAATTGAAATTGGAGGCGGGGAAGAGGTGGTGGCGGGTTAAATATTTTATTTTTTTACATATTCTTAATCTCCGACATCTAAAACGTAGAAATCCAAAAGAATTGTTTTTAAAAATGCATTTTTCAAGGAAAGGTGCGAAACTGCATTAGCCCCGAATGTATATCTACAAAGTAACTTACGAACAATACATACATATCTATGTAATGTATGTATGTATGCATGCATGCATGTACGTAGCAATTGACATCGAATAAACACCGATTACACGGATAATGAGTTTCATACATAAAACTGTACTTCACCTGTTATTTTTCTAATTGGTCCATTCATATAAGTAAAACAGCAATACCTTGCTTGATTAACTAATTAAGTGAAGCGTATCGTTGTTTTCACACATGGTGCTTTTTTTTTTTTTTTTTTTTTTTTTTTGCTTTTTAGTGTTATAACAATTAATTCAGTCCCATTCTCCAGTGTATAAAGCATCATCACAAATTTCATAAAGAACATCAGTGACATAAGCACCTCATCTACTTTAATAGTTTTGTATAGTTTCCAGGTGATTTATCACATTTTAGTATTGTAAATGCTTATGCAACATCTGATATCATTTGTGTTTCTTTCTGTATATTAAAGGAAATTTCTTTCCTTAATTATGTTAACACATTACTATCTACTACTGTTTTGTGACTGTAAAGTTCCTCGCAGTCTTCTCTCCATCTTTCAGTTTCTCCATTTGTTTTGGTTAAAACATTGCCATATTTTTCTTCAACAACTTCGCATTTAGTTACCCATTCTTTGGTTAGATTTTTTTGGTATGTTTCTCTGGAGTTATGTACTTTATGATTTGTTACTAATTCTTTATGTCTTTCTTTAACCCATGTGCTTTTTGCTGGTTTAACCTTCTTTTCTACTTTCCAACTGGTTAATCTACTGGTTCGTTTCCATATCATATTTGCTTCAGACTTCCTCTTTCAACAAAACTAATTAAAAGCCCATAGGTTCTAATTCAGAAATTCCTCCAAAGACTAACAACATTTACTATGTATGAAGTCTGCAGCTTTTATGAAATTTTCTCACAAACACTTCTGAGATGTAGCTGTTTTTTACTTTCCCTTTCTCACTTCAATGCTGCTACAATAGCAGCTAGTCATTCATTCATTCATTCATTCATTCATTCATTCCCCACCCCCTCTCTCTCTCTAACTCTTATTCTCTCTCTTTCTCTGAAATGTTGCGATGTTGCATTAATAACACTTTGCTCTATTTTCATATCTATCTCCCGTCTCTGATCTATAGACTTGAGTCGCTGTCACAGCAAATAAGTTACAATTGAAAAGTATATACGGCATTTCTTGAAGTTTATTTGTTGCTTTGCAAGCTATGAATACGATTTTTGTGGTGACGAAATATCAATTGTTGACTGCATATACACTGTATATCAGACTATAATAGCCTTATTCTATTCTTCTAAATGTTTAACAATGATGATTGCTTACGCGCGTGTGTGTGTGTGTGTGTGTGTGTGTGTGTGTGTGTGTGTGTGTGTGTGTGTGTGTGTGTGTGTGTGTGTGCGTGTGTGTGTGTGTGTGTGTGTATACATACATACACATATATATACTTTTCAACTGCAAATTATTCGATGGGCAGGTTGCTAGGATATATTGATACAGCAAATAATTGTTGCTGTTAGTGGTAGGGGTTGATGCTTAGGGATGATGGTGATGACTATGATTGTGGCGGTGACGATGATGATGTTCATCGACATCATTATCATCATCATTATCATCATCGTTATCATCATCGTTGTCATCATCATCATCATTATCCAATTGTTATTGTTGTTGCTGTGTTTTGGGAGAAAACAAATGTGTTCAAACATAATTCTGAGGAAGAGTCGGATTAGTGTTTGTTGTTGCTATTGTTGTTCTTCTACTACTAATACTTCTTTTTCTTCTTCTTCTTCTTCTTCTTCTTCTTCTTCTTCTTCTTCTTCTTCTTCTTCTTCTTCTTCTTCTTCTTCTTCTTAGTAGTAGTAGTAGTAGTAGTAGTAGTAGTAGTAGTAGTAGTAGTAGTAGTAGTAGTAGTAGTAGTAGTAGATTTTGAAATATTGATCTGTCACTTGTTCGTTGTTGGACATTTTTGTTATATTTTGTAAATATTAGCTTTGTGTAACTGTTTTCTTCTTCGTCTGGTTTACACGCCATCAAGAATTTTGAACATGTCTCCTAATTTTTTAAAAACACGAACATGAACTTAAAAATCAAATTTGGCACGCAGGAAGAAAAACTGACAACACTTAACCAAACAAACACAGATATATGCACAGCGCAGAAAAAAAGAACAATTTCACAAACGACAAACAGCAATGAAGACGGTCACAAAGTTAGCAATCTTTCGCTAATATTGCCTGCGGAAAAGTAATTCTGAATAGAGTCGACTCTCATGAACATTTAAAGAAATTGTGACAAGCATGTCACGAAACTCTCAGATCCCTTACCTAACGGTTTTATCTTCTTGGAATAAAAGTTTCAACCCTCTTTCTATTAAATGGAGAGGCTCAGTATGCCTTCAAAGAAGCAGTCGAAAGAAGTTGCATATGGAATATTCTTGTTTCCAACGACTGAGAAAGAACCTATGAGACTATGCTTAGTCTTCGAAACCGATTACAAGGTAAAGCAATAGTTTGAATTGATGCATAACACACCTGCTCACGGGTTTCTGCTACAATAAATACATAGGCACGAAGCAACCAAATATATTGATTTCAAATTTTTGCACAAGACCAGCAAGTTCGTGGGGTGGAGATAAGTCGATTACATCGACCTCAATGTTCAACTGGTACTTATTTTATCGATCTCAAAGGATGAAAGGCTAAGTCGATATCGGCGGAATTTGAACCCAGAACACGAAGACGGATGAAATGCCGCTAAACATTTTGCCCGGCGTGCTAACGATTCTACCAGCACGCCGCCGTGAGACAACCAGAGATATTGACAGCGATATTGACCAATTTATTGATGCTATAAAAGCAGTTTGTTAGCGCTAACGCAACCAAAATCGACATGTAGTACAGTAGGATCTGCATGAACATGGATATTCTGAGGACAACCGAGTCATTCCATAGATGAACCCCATCGCCGTTACAAAAAGAAAAGTGACATGACTGGCGGTACATGGCAAAAATCCTAGTTGTCGCATATAAATATCAGTTGATAGCTTTCTGTTCCCAAAAACCAAAATGCTAGAAGAGGAAAGAGAGCAAAAGAACCAGCAACAACAGCAGCAGGATCTAGAAACTGCTGCTTCCAGAACACTACATGTCCCAACTCCGAGTATTAACAAAAAATTCGACTCATTGTTTGTGCCAGAAACTGACGAGCAGAGGCCTTTCTCACAGTAGCACCACTTCATCGTCTTGTAATGATAAGGAACGAATGAAGATAAAAAGCAACTGTAAGTTGTGACTGACGGCAAAAATAAAAAAGGAAAATGTGGGCGTGGACGTTAAAAATGGACTCGGGAGTCGATAAAATAGTACCAGTTGAGCACTGGGGTCGATGTAATTGACTATCCTCTCCCACCAAAATGTCAGGCCGAGTGCCTATGGTAGAAAGGATTATTATTATTATCATATTATTACTATTATTCCGACGAAGTCGACTTTGCCTTTCATCCTTTCGGGGCTGTTGAAATAAGTACTGGGATCGATGTAATCGACTGGCTCCCTTACCCAAATTTTCAGACCTTGTGCCTTTAGTAGAAAGGATTTTTGGTTCTCTTTTGGATTGTGATCTACAAGGGAGACTACTTTAGGTTACTTTTTAAATAATTTTGTACATACTTAAGCATTGTAAATATATCTTTTCAAAATTCTTACTATTTTGATAAGAAAACCATATAATAATTAAAATAAGCGCATAGATCACCCACCAAAGTAGATCACATGGAAAGTAACACTAACAAAAGGTAAGCCAAAAAGTTATCTAAAGTAATCTTCCTTTACATTGTAGACCACACAGCAAAGTGGCACGTTTCTTTTTCTTAAGAAATGATGTAAATTTAGCGCTGGTTTCTTGTAAAATTGCAACTCTTCTTCGTCTCGTTGCTGCTCGCATTTTAAAAATCTTTAGCCAACATCTTACGGGTATTTAGAAATTGAAAAGTAAACTAAAAAGTAACCTAAAGTAATCTCCCTTGTAGATCACACGCCAAAGGAGCACCGGGTTATTATTATTATTATTATTATTATTATTATTATTATTATTATTATTCGTTCTGACGGAATGCATGTGTTTGTTCGCTCGTGTTTCGCTCTTAATTCTGTTTCCAAAAGTTGTTCATTGGTTATTTTGTTACAAAACGTTTGTCAAAAACTACCACCTTTGCATAGGTCTGGTTGTTTTCGTTGTTGGTGCCCAATTGGGGACTAAAATCAAAGAAAAAAATTAATAATGTTCATTTTATTTCGAAAAATTAATTTAAAAAACAAACATAGCGAAGTCAGCCTCGCTGAAGGACAGGGAAGAGCAAGTGGGAGGTGGTTCAGATAGGGAGGTGCAAGACGCTGTAGCACCCTCCGCCTATTACCCACAAATAGAAGAAGTTCAGCGGACCAAATTACCACTAAGTCAACAAACAGCAGCAGCAGATTCAGCGATATTACAGCACAAGAACATAATTCAAATTATGAGCTCGAATTCCCCGCAATCAGTTGGAATGTGCCAATACCAAAGACAGCAATTAGCAGCAGTGACAAGACTACGAACACGACCACACCCTACTCCGCCGCCACCACTACAACGGACAAAATTGTAATTACCAGCGATAATATCAACAACAATACATTCGCAGCAACGGCGGCGAAAAGCAGAGATTTTTAAATGGACCAGCTTCAGAAAGACATTTGTCTAGCTAAGGCAGCTAAACTGATAAAACTGGAGAAAGCGCAGACGGACATTGCCATCCCTCTCGAGGTGTTAGCAGAAACAAAACAAGAAAACAGTTAAGTATAAATGCATTTCTGTCAGCACAAAGTAGCTGGAGGTGGCTAGTTAGGCAGACATGGAAGGGGCACTGGAGGACACAATGCCCGACATTCAGCATGTCACGAGGGCAAAACAGTTTGCGGGTATTTCAGTGCTCTTTAAGTCTGAAGCTCTGGCCGTCAAACACTTCGTGGTTCCCTGTCGGAGTGAAAAATATGTGCTCCACCCATCCTATTTAGGAAGGAGGATGGTGCGCATAAAGATCACTGGAGTACCACCGGAGGTAACTTGCGACGGATTTTAGCGTGTATTGGTTTGGAAGGGAGCAATCGCCTCCTGGAGGTGAAGAGGACCCATCACGAAAATTGGTCTGGGACCAGTGTGGAGGTGCTCCTTCATATTAGACCAGAAGCAATCCATAAGATCCCATGCCTCATTCGCCTTCAAGGAGAGGAAGAGCTACACGTTACGGCTGAGGGTAGAAATCCACAGTACCACTTGTGAAGGGAGACAGGCCACTTGAGAGCTTTCTGCCTCCAAACAGAAGACAGGAGCACCATGGAAATCTCTTACTGCCATCATCAGGTCCCAAAAAGCCTCAACAACTAAACCAGCATCGATCAGCAACAAAAGCAGCTCCAACCCTGGCAACAACGGCATTATCAATAACAGGAACAGCAAAATCGGTAAATGCTGCAAGACCACCAACACCAGCAACAACAGCAACTCCAGCAACAGTACTAACACCAGCCACAGCAGCAACTCTAGCAACGACAGCAACACCGGCAACACCAACACCAACAATAGATGCACCACCACTATTCCTTTCAACGGCAGAAGGAATAATAAAGGCGGACACACACAGCACCCAGTGGCGCTCCCAATGAAGCCCCCCCACACACACACACACACATTTCTTCTCTCCGTCTACTCCAAACCCGAATGCTTTCATTGATTCACACTCCGATTCCACAGACATGGATTCATCTGCAGTGAAAATGAGGGGGAACCCCCAAAACCAAAAGAACCAAAAAGGAATCAAAATAAAACATCATACCCCACATCAACATACACACAAAACAACATAGAAAACACACCCAGAACTTTCACAGACACACATACAGCATCACCAACTTCTCTAGCTCCGAAATCACAACCAGTTCCACCAACTACCTCAACTGCAACAACTAACCAAAAGAAAGCACTCCCAACAGCAACAACCAACCACTCAAACACCAAACTTCGTACTAGTGAGGAGGGCCAACAAACAATTGATGGCCCGTACTAGTGAGGAGGGCCAACAAACAATTGATGGCCCTCATAGCACGAAGGAAGGACGTCGAGAGAGAGGGTGTGATCTTCGGCACCAGTAGCTTTCAAGTGCCAGAAGCACTGGTGTTGGTGCGAATGCACATAGAGACATATAAAACATTAGGGAGAGCTTCCCTCAAGACGTGGGAATCCCTAATGTAAAAGCCATGAGTGGGCTTTTAAAGGGATTCCAAAGGAACCCAAGCAGCTTATGGACGTTGAGCCACCTGACTTCTAGCAACACCCAGTGGATAAGTAGATGCCCTTTTGTGTCTTCTCCAAACTCTATCCGGTCATCATGGCGCGCTTAAGAGCAGGTTATATAAATGTTCGTGACCTGGAGTCGCTTTAGAAGCAGATTCGTCTGCTCAACGACTTCAGATCACTAATTATAGATGTGACGGCCGTCCGCGAAACCAGGATTTCCGACACACGCGATCTAGCCCCCTTTTTCGATGATTTAGAGATCATCTCAATGAAGAATCAACGAGTCAAGACCTTTGATTTGTAATAGTTACAAGAAGCTATCAAGAAGAAAATTTGGTATCAACTTGAAGAGTTCGATAAAGACTACAATTTGCTGATCCAGAAAATTAAAAGCTGCATGTGGAAAGCAAAAACTGCAAGCCAGCGGAGCCTGGCGGAAGAATCTCGGACGAAAATGCTAGAGATACGGAAAACGTGAAGAGGAACATGAAAGATCACTTCGAGTATATATATAT
>NC_068984.1:97238447-97240681 GCF_001194135.2 Octopus bimaculoides | reverse complement strand
ATATACAAATATATATATATGTATTTATAGTTCTCTACCAAAAATTTGGGGAAAATATTGTACCTGTTATCAACGTAGCAAAATACTCATATGAAAGGTTGTTTATCATACAATCTTGTTTGCATATCAATTGTAATAAGAGCTATAACGCGATCCATCGTAAAAACTTGTTCAATGACCTATGCACATTTCGATGCAATATCCCGACTCACTCCTGAATGTTATAAAAAATGGAATATTGTATCGCTTCAGAGTCAGATTTGATTAATTCATAGCAGACAGTAAATAACAGACAGGATTAATAGTTGTCCTTAAATTACATGTGTATAAACAGGTTGAAATGACATGAAACATATTGACACTGCATACAATATCAGTTAAGAAAACCGTTACATAATAAAGTAAGTAATTAAGTAGTGTTGTTAAATTAGGATATTAACCTAGGATGTTAAGTAGCGAACGAGTAAGGGACGCTGTAATTTCAATAAAAACCGTTGGACTTTTGAAAGTAAATAAAACGAACAAAGAAAATAATATTGTATATTATAATGAAAAAATATTTATAAATTAATGGAGAGAAATTCTTGAATGAATTTCACACGGCGGAATTTTAACTCAGAACGTAGCGGCAGACGAAATACCGCTAAGCATTTCGCCTGGCGTGATAACGTTTCTGCCAGTTCGCCGCCTTGTAAGCATGCCCGGGAAAATGTTAGGGGCATTTCGTCCTTCTTGTTCTGAGTGCTAGAAGTAGCAACCCAAATCCCTTTAAATAACATCCTAATACAGGACGTTCAAGAACAAACTTAAGAGCAGATTTTCAATTCCAGGATCATTCTCATTCCCAAAAGGTATAATATCACTATTTAGAGCAAATGTAGACTGAGATAGAGGGACCGCAGACAGATAGAATTTAGCTTTCATTATAAACGAAATATCAAGAAAATATTATCAAACATTTTAATAGCAGCAAACTTGTATTTTATTTAAGCACTTACCGAGTTTATAACCCTACTCTCTACATCTACACATGGACTATATGTTGAATGTCCATTAAGACGGTGAGCAGCAGATTGGTTAGCATAACGGCAGCATTTCGTACACCTTTGCAATCTGAGTTCAAAATCCACCGAGGTCGATGGTTCCCGTGATCTTTTTGTTCTTGATAAAATAATTACCTGTCAAGCTTTGTGATTAATATGATCGACTACTCATTCCACTAAATTTCAAACGTTGTTCCTATAGTAGAAAGGAATATTTCTGTGCGATTTTTATTTACCTCTTCTTACTATCACGTCCACTTACAGTTACACGATTGTTTACAATGAAATATTCTGTGTGAATATATCGAGTGTGAAGTATCGTTTCTGGTTGGAACCTCCAGGTTTCCTGTCCTGAAATTGCCTGGCTAAGAGTTCATACGGGTGCAGGAACAATACCGGACACCTTGTAACTATGTTATGGTACCAACCAGCATGTTACAGAGGGTGTTTAAGAACTCAAAGGTGCATAAAACGGCAGACCCACACAATTGTATCCCCGAATTTGTTTCCTGATAATTTCCAGAAAAATGGGTAGACTTTTAAAGAAATTTTCTACAAATACCTCCCGGATTGTGTACATTAAGATTGTAGAGGAATTTAATGTGAAAAAAAAAAAAGAAAATTTCACGAAATTACACACACATATACTGACACACGTATCATATATCTCCACAAAATGGAACTTGAAATTTTGAAAAAAAATCGGGATGTGTGTCAGTATATATGTATGCGCGACTTCTATTTTTTTCACTTTAAATTCTGATATAGTCGTAATATACACTATCCGAGAGGTATTTGTAGAATATTTCCTTAAAAGATATCTATTTTTTAAGAAAGTTATAAGGATCCAAATGACTGGAGAGCACGCCTGTGAAGGTCCGCTCAAAATATCCCCACAAACACCAAAAACAAGGTGAAGATGACTCTGACTTCACTCTAGTCTTCAGGTGTCCGGGTGCGTCCCCCGGCGCACACATTCCCTAGCCTCTAATCACCGTGAAAGGTTGAAAGAGACTGAATATTATTTGAAACGAAGGCCTTGGAGAAAACGTTTCCGCTATTATGACGTCATAAGGACACTATGACGAAATCTAGAATTCTCTGAACTAGGCGAGTAATTCTTGAATGAATTTCACTCATAGACGCTCTACGCACACGCACATGTACACAAATAAATATTTACATATATAA
>NC_068984.1:97236739-97238129 GCF_001194135.2 Octopus bimaculoides | reverse complement strand
ATTCTGAGTTCAAATTCCGCCGAAGTCGACTTTGTTTTTTATCCTTCTGAGTCGATGAAATAAGTAGCAGTTGAGCACTGGGATCTATATATTGGACTTACCCTCTCCCTCGAAATTCTGAGTTCAAATGCTGCCGTGGTCGACTTTGTCTTTCATCCTTTGAGGGTCCATTAAATAAGTACCAGTGAAACACTAGAGTCGATGTAATCGTGTTTCCCCGTCCACCGAAATTTCTGGCCTTGTGCCAAAATTTGAAACTAATGTATATAGAGGTATATGTGTTTATGTGTGTAGATTATTTGTGTATGTAAATCTCCGCTTGCCTTCGTCCTCCACTAAATTCTTGGAAGTATTATAAGAGAATATTCCTCAAGCCCGTCTTCTATCAGATCCCGTCACAATTAACCGTCTCCAAATGATTCAGCTGGACCTCGAAAAGAGACTAACCGATCTCTGGGTTTCCTGTCAGTTGTTTTTGGCCGTAAAACCTGTTCATTGATACTCTCCTGAATCATTTTTACCACATTTCCGTAGTATCGGAGATGTGATCTCCCAAGAGGCTCTACCAAGAACACCCCTCTGATGTGCAGGCTACGCACTCAATAAAATAACATATCTTCAGAGACTATTCGGAAGAACCCCATTTCAGCCGTTTGTATTCGCGATCGTATTCATTCGATTATTAGCCAAGAGGACCAGAACTGCTCCCGATTATTCTACTTCGCACCACAACGGTTCACCGTCTGTGGTTAAAAGATGTATTCATTGATTTGTAATCAAGAAAAATCCTGACAATTGATTATGCAACACCTCAACAAAGGACGTGGTCACATGTTGGTGTGCAGAGAACTACAGCTGCTGATGCCCATATCTGGGTACAGGACATTGCAAACAAAACGTAGACGAAAAAATAAGCGTTCCATATACACATAATTTTTCACGTCTGACTGTATCGCCTTTTCCGTTTGTTTTCCTGTCTTGTTTTCTTTTCCGTTTGTTTTCCTGTCTTGTTTTCTGTCCGCCACTACATTCCTCCATGGTACAAGTTTAATTTGTGTATGCAAATTTAATTTGTGGTCCGTGGGAAGAGCCATCTTAAGGATGCGTCCTGCCCTACTCTTCGAAATGCCTGTGTTAGAATGGGGGTAGCCGATGAAGGAAAATGTTCTCTATGTGGCCTGTGTGTGTTCTGTACTCTGGTTATTATTATTTTTTGTCTACGTTTTGTTTGCAATGTCCTGTACCCAGATATGCACCTATATATATAGGTAGACGTAGGTATACACATACCTGTACGTATATATGCATATACTCATTTATTATTTGTTTTACATGATCGAACGCCCGCGTCATTCCCTGTAAGTAGTTTTTGAACTATATATATATATAT
>NC_068984.1:97232687-97235238 GCF_001194135.2 Octopus bimaculoides | reverse complement strand
ATATATATATATATATACATATATCCATATATACACACTTATACACATACATATCAACATATTGATGGCATCAGATAAATACAAAACAACATATGCCCATGTATACAAGCACTTACATTGTTCTTTACACAAAAAATTACTAAATAAAGATTTATCCTTATATCTACAAACACAGTTTCTAGCTAGATCCTTATCTGTAATATATTATTTATTCTTTCATTATAAAAACTGTCCAAACTTTTATTATTAAAGGAGGAGATCATTCTAAACAATACTGAAAAACCTATTCTAATCCTTTAAATATTAATTATTTTATAATATTTATGTTCTTTATTAAAGTGCTTTATTAAAGATCTGTAAAATAGCTTGACCAGATTTGTTTTTATTTGTCGTGCGTAAGGAATGATAAACCAAATATAATTATTTTCATTATACTTAACATCATTGGGTGTATTTTGGTTGGCATATGGCGTATATTTATTATCATTAGACCTAAGCTTATTTAAATATTTATTTTTATTTAGGGTATATTTACTACTCTTGTTCTTATTAATATTAATACTATTGTTAACCATATTACTATTTACAAATAAAATGAATACTTTTCTACTATTATATTCACCCACTTCATTGTCAATCAGATTTCCATTATCATAATAAGATTTGTTGTAGTTCGCATTCATATTCCGATACACTATACTATTCCAGTATCCTGCTTTTTGAAGGCCATTATTATAGTATTCATTTCCTCATAAGAGGGTAAATAGGAAACACGTCTCGAAATATTATTAAGCAGAGTTCTTGTGATAGCTTTATGATGGTTACTGTGAAAGTTGATGTATTTTGAACTATTGCTGGGATTATGCTACGGACTGTATAGGCCAGTAATAAGGTTCAGATTTACATCCAGGTAATTAACTGAATTATGTTCATTTTCTATAGAGATCGATAAACCAAATATATATTTTTTTAATATGGAACCTTTTCATAAATAGGTATATATTTCTATTGGATTTACTATTGATCAAAAGTACTGCATCATCTCTATAGAGACCACCTTTAATTTCTGGGAATTCATTATGGAAATGATGTAGTATGTAAATACCGACTAAGTCTGTAACTTGGGCAAAATCGGCTGAGCCCATGGTTATGTCAAAATAATCAGTAGTATTTTTTCTGACCCGGCACTTGTTATCAAATTGAAGAATAATAATTATTGAATAATAATAATAATTGAAGAATAATAATTATTAATGTCTAATTGATTGAATTTACTTCTACTTTTATTATCTAATTTATCAAACCAATTAATGGCTTCCTGGGTATTTTGATGTTTCCTTAAGTTTGGAAATATACTTGTCTAGAATAATTTTACTTAATTTGCCCAGGTCAGAACTTCCTGGGCAAATTAATGTTCGAGAAGAAATTTTCTTTATGATCTTTCAAAAAAATTCTGGGCCTTCTAGGCACAAAAGGCTCAGATCTGTCATCAAGATCAAAATCACACATAATTTTTTTAGCTTCTAAGTTTATATCTCTTGATACATTCTTACCTACTACCTTATAGTTACTAGTGATTTCATTTTCCATTAGTTCATGATATTTATAAATATCCATATGATAGAAATTACCAGTTTTGTCCAAAAGCACACTAATTCTCTTGCTGATCTTATTTTTTAGTTCACATACTAGAGCCTTCATTTTTAACAGGTGTTTATTCCCTCTAAGGGGATATTTAACATATTTAGTGTTCTTGACAATATTCCATATATCCTTCTCGAACGCTTCCAAATGTCTGTTAGAGTGTGGAAATTTTCTGGTTTTGAAATTATTCTTATAGATTTCAAAATCTTCATTAAGTTGACTTTCTTCTTTAACAATATTCCTTTCGTGGAGAAAAGTGATCTAACAAATTCTATGTATGAATGCGAAAGTCTTAGTAATAATGTCTTTCATAATGTCCTTCCTGGGTGGGACCGGAATGTCTTTCAATGATATGTCAATAGGTAATTTCTCCATTATACCAGTGAACATCTGTATAATATTATCCTAGTAATATAAGAGTAAAAGTAACAAACTGCGGAAAAGAGATCCTTCAAACATCCATTTCACTGGTACATCAGTTGAAAACCATATAAATACGGGTATAATGTAATTACAAAGATAAATTAAATAGAGAGATATTATTGACAATCCAATAATTTATTTATAATATTACATGATATAATATGAATGTAATAACATTATTTAACAAAAACAATTATTAAGAAAAATAAAAGACCAACGAAATGTTTCAAATTATATACATTATATGATATACATACACAATAACAATTCCCTTATAGATAAGTCACTTCAGGATCATGGTTTAAAGACACATGAAATTCCGTGTGAAAGGACAGCCGGATTGTAAAAATTAATTCAAATGTCTATGTATTATGAGTGAGCGTTAACTATTTCATCATACAAGAATTAAAACTAAAACACAGCAAAAGCAATCTCACAGATATATGTATACATATATACAAATATATATATATATATATATATA
>NC_068984.1:97230729-97231832 GCF_001194135.2 Octopus bimaculoides | reverse complement strand
GCTAAATAATATATTGATTACCAATCTCCAGCCTGTTGTTAATTTGGGATCCTAGTCTGTGTATGAGTAAAGCTTCCTTAATTCTTAAATTACCCAAATTTCTTTCATTAGCTTCAATTGTGACTGTTATGCTTTTGTCAGTGTTCCGGCATCTGTCTAGATGTTTTCTGAAGGAGGAAGCTCTCGTGTTCAGATGTTCTTTGATGCGGACGTGTAACGGTCTTGTTGTGCTACCCACATAGAACTTGTTGCATTTGCTACATTGTATTCTATACACAACATTTACCCGTTGGCATAAATGTGTCACGGATGGGACAATTTGATAGTGCGCATTGATTGTTGTCCTTTGTTCGTTTCTTTGCGAGGTGACCTCTCAGAGAGGGACCGGAGTGGGCTAGTTGTATGTCTAGCCCTTCTCTTTTTATGGCTCTTCGGATGGCTGTAGTTATCCTCTCGCTAAAATGGGGTATTTTAAGGAAGCATGTGTTGCTGGGTTTTCTATGTGTTCGGCGTCTTGGGTATTTAAGCCGATTTACAATGGAACTAGGATACCCATTGGTTTTCAATATATCTAGGAAGCGTGTAGTGTGGGTCACCTTGTCCTCCGTTCTGCTGCACTTGCCTTGGATGCGTGCAAGTTCATTTCTGGCGTATCCTATTTTGGTACGGAGTGGAAGTGCTGAATTGTATTGGACAAACATATCTCTACTGACTGCTTTCCTGTAGAACTCGGTGTGGATCTCCCCTTCTTCCGTTATATTCAGTTTGAAGTCAAGTAATGATAGTGATTCAGTGATGTCGGGATGTTCTATAGTGGACTTTATGTTCATGTCCATGTTATTGAACGTTATGAATATTCTCTCAGCCTCTTCACGGGAGGTTGTGAGTATGAGGATGTCATCTACGTACCTGGTGAAGAAGGCGCATGCGCGGCAGATGTTGAGTGCTCGACGTTCCAGATGGTTCATTATAATTGATTGCTAGTAGGCCCGAGTGACTGGATCCCATGGGGAGACCTGTTGTCTGTTTGTATATATGGTCCTGGAAAGCGAAGTAGGTGTTGTCCACGATGATGGACAACAGTTTTATATATATATATATAT
>NC_068984.1:97223431-97228098 GCF_001194135.2 Octopus bimaculoides | reverse complement strand
TATATATATATATATATATATGTATGTATCCGCCCTTTTACGGGTCTTATTTTTTCATCCTGCAGGGTGTCCAATAACACCCTCCTCACCAAGCAAGCCTGATGGGGTTTCCAGTTTAGTCGCCATGCGACAGGTTGTACTGGATTACATGTTACCAGTAGCACTCAAGAGCGACCTGACATAGGGCTGATTAACTCCTGAACAGCCAACGGCCATCCAATAAAATCTCCGTAAATATGTATATATCTTTTTTATATATGTATATTTTTACTTTTATATATATATCATTTTATATCTTTTAATTGCATATCTTTTCCTTTTTTATACAATATTATTTATATGTAATTCTTATTCACACATCGTATCTTTTTTTTTATATGTATATATGTATATTTTTACTTTTATATACATATCTATATTTATTGCGTATCTTTTACTTTTTTATATTTATATATAATTCTTATTTACATTTGCAAATCACACATCGTACCTTTTTTTAATAAGTTACTCCGCGTTGGTCACAGGAGTGATTTTTGATCACTTTATAGAGTGTTTAAGTGTTACCTCATGGGCAGGTAGAAGCTCTTTAACCTTGGTTGTTAATCTACCTCGGAGAAGGAAATCATCTCCGAAATAAAACCTGAGACCTTGGGAGTTCCTGGTTTTGCTAATTTCCATGTCACACCGGCGAAAATCTTATTGGGTCAATAGGTGGGGGTAGTGCAGTGCAAGCTACACCCATTGAAAATTATTCATCTGCACAGGTACTTCCTGTACACCAAATCTTAGTAAAAAATTATTGTATTGGTTGGTTGGCAGAAACCTAAAAATGCACTTGTAACTTAATCTAAAATGTCTCAGATTCAGTAAATGGCAAAAAAGGCTTGGGAACGTTAGGGAAACAGGTCTGGCTCGGCAGGTGTCCCAGTGTATCACAGGCTTGACCCGGTCGTCATCATCCCACTTTAAGAAAAAGTAAAAATAAACATTCTTTGAAATTTTGGTTGTTATAACGTGCGCACGCTTCTTGATAATTTCAACAAAAGGCCAGAAAGGTGTACTATACTTATTGCATGTGAGCTTAAGGAATATTCCCTTGATATAGTTGCGCTCTCTGAAACTTGTCTCTTTTGTGAGGGTCAAGTAAACGAACCTACTTATGGATATACTATCTTTGGAGAGGCCTACTAAGGGTCAGTGTAGAGAAACTGGTATTGGGTTTGCTCTCAAGAATACATTAGTATCCTCCATTGCAGAACTTACAAGTGGTATAGCTTAGCGGATCATGTCATGCCGTAGTTAACTGACAATATTTATGCACCAACAATGTCCCATTCTAATGAAACTGTAGGAAAGTTTTATGATGATCTAGCACAATTATTGAGGAAAGTACCAATTTCTGACAAGCTGGTCATATTAGGAGATATCAATGCAAGAGCTGGAAAGGACAATGTTTCATGGCCTGTTTTAGGTCGACATGAGAGTGGAAAATACAATAAAAATGGAGTAGCTCTTTTGACGTTTTGTACTTACAATAATCAAGTTGTCACTAACACTCTGTTTAAGCAGAAAAATAAATATAAAACCACCTGAATGCAACCAAGATCTAAGCACTGGCATCGCATAGATTATTTTCTGATCAGAAAACGTGATATGAAAGACGTTTCTATCGTTCAGGCCATGAGAGGGGCAGAGAGCTGGACTGACCATCGTCTAGTGCGTGGAAAAATACATTTTTCGATAATGCCTAAAAATCGACAGTCTGGTTCTAAGGTACACAAAAAGTTAAATGTTGCAAACTTTAAATTATCAAGCAACTTGTGAAGATTCCACGATGCTATAGAAAGTATCAATCTTGACCCAAACAATCTATGGGAAGATTTCAAAACAAAAGTATTTCAGGCTGCAAGTTCGTCAGTGGGATTTAAATCCCGTAAGTCCAGTGACTGGTTCTCAGATCAGCAGAAATTCATGATTTGCTTTTAGAAAAACAAAACTTAGGCAATACACTTCTTTCTCAGTCCTTGAACCCCAACTCAAACGAAGCTTACAGAAAGCTGAAAAGGAAAGTGCAGACTACTCTAAGGAAAATTAAACAGGAATGGTGGAATGATAGAGCAAAAGAAGCAGCTGATAGAAATGATGCCATGGGTTTGTACTCTTATGTTAAGAAGGTATATGGCCTAAAATCTTCTTCAATAGCTCCAGTGAGAACAGCAAATGAACGTTTTCTTCTGACACCGATTCTATTCGTAAGCGTTGAGTAGAACATTTTTTCGCACTTTTGGAAGTCTTGAAATATGGGGGTGACAAAATGTTTGAACTCTTAAATATATTAATTTGTGACTGTTGGAGAACTGAGAAAGTGCCCCAAGACTGGATTGATGCCATTTTAGTTTTCTTGTATAAATTAGGGCCAAAGGGTCTGTGTTGTAATTTTCATGGGGTTTCGCTTTTGTCTGTGGTTGGAAAGGTACTTGCCCGCATTTTGTTAGAATGTTTAAATACCTTCATAGTTCCAAATATAGTGTCTGATTGTGGTTTTAATTCCTCCAGGGGCACAGCTGATTGTACCTTTACTGTCAGACAATTACACGAAAAGAACATTGAACAGAATCTTGCTCTATACCATTGCTTTGTCGATTTGAGCAAAGCATTCGATACTGTTAATCGAAATGCTCTGTGGGTAATTCTAAGGAAAATAGGTTGCCCAGAAAAATTTGTAAACATGATCAGGACTTTGCATCAAGATATGAAAGCTAGAGTTAACTTTGGTGGGAGGCTCTGAATCTTTTGCTGTGTAAAATGGAGTAAAGCAAGGAGACCTTGATGCATCTACCCTCTTTGCAATATATTTTGCTGCTGTGTTGTCACATGCTTTTCAAAACTCTGAGGAGGATATTTACATAAAATATCGAACAACGGGGAATTGTTTCAATCTGAACAGACTGAAATACAAAACGAAGGTTTTTATTTCACTCATTAGGGAACTTTTGTACGCTGACGATTGCGATCTTGTCAGTCATTCTGAAACAGGTCTGCAATCTCTTGTATCTGCATTTGACTCGGTTTGTGATGATTTTGGCTTGACCAGCAACTTGACAAAAACAGCTGTAATGCTTCAACCCGCGTGTGGTGCTGTTTGTAACCCCGCTAAAATTTTTGTTACTTGAGGTTGTTCGTTCACCTTGGAAGCTCTGTTCAAAATAATGGAAATCTTGATACAGAAATACAGCTGCGACTTCAAAGGGCAGCAAAAGCATTTGGTGGCTTGGAGTCACGTGTTTGGTGCCAGCGAGATATAAATAAGAATAAAAAGTGGCTCTTTATAAATTATTTATCTTACCATCCCTGTTGTATTCCTGTGAAACTTGAACTTGTTATGAAAGGCATTTTAAATTGTTAGAACAATTTCACCAAAAATGCTTTCATTGCATTTTAAAAATTAAATGGAGTTCTCTTACTCCAAACACACATGTCCCTGCATCTGCAGGCATCACCTCAATTAAAGCTATGATTTTGAGGAACCAACTGAAAAGGTGTGCCCATATTGTTCGAATGGCAGATGAACGCATGCCGAAACAGTTGCTTTATTGGTGAGCTTGCAGAGGGGAAATGCTAACGGCGTAAACCTAAAAAAAAACCGTTTAAGTGTGACATAAAGACTACTATGAAGTCACTGGGAAAGGTTCCAGAAGATATAGAAACCCTTGCTTCGGATCGAGTTGGATGGCAAACAAAGGTGTAGAGTAAAGTGAAATCATATGAAGAGGCCGGGATAACACAAATAAGACTCAAAAAAGATCTAAGGAACAATATAACGATCGAGAAGGTGAATGACAATGACCTTTTTGTGTGCAGTCTGTGACAGACCATGCCTGTCTTTTGCTGGCCTCAAATTTCATCTGCGAACGCATGGAAAACAAACTTCCACCAATTATTCTACCCTATATGTCTGAGCAAACCTTTGAATGCAGTGTATACCAGAAGGTTTGCAACTCCAACGGAGAATTCGAGGGACACTTTAAGATCCACACAGAGAACTTATAGGAAAGTGGGTTATACATCATTAGATGTATCCTGACTTTCCTATATAATATTAGAAATATAACGGAACGCTGAACTCCAGACTATCAACTTAAACAACATTTATTCAGGTGGTAAATATATACATCTTTAGCTCTTGTTTGTTGTTACAGCTTCTGTGTGTGTGAGCATGGTTGTTGGGACGTTGGTATGTAGATGTAAGCGAGCTGTCGAGCGTAAGTTCGAAAGATGGTGAGAGACAGCTAAACACGTCCATGCTCAATCGCTGGCCAGCAAGAAAGAGGCAGAATAGAAGCTGGAGTGCTTGGTATGTTGAATTCCACGCATGCGTGAGACTACGCATGCGCACGGCGTTACTACAGGGCTCCCTTGCCAGTGCAGAAACGCACGATAATATGAAATCTGTTGGAACGCCTGAGGCAGGATGGCCACTGAAAACCACCCACAAGATGTAGCACAAACACACACAAAGAAAATGAAAGAAATGAAATGTACACTTGTGAGATACATGCATGCAATGTACAAATGAAATGACAATGACAAAACAACCGTGATGACAACTGTCCAGGAAACTGGAATCACGCGATGTAAAAGTCTGATTGTTTGTTTTCCCTGAAAGG
>NC_068984.1:97209004-97221369 GCF_001194135.2 Octopus bimaculoides | reverse complement strand
TATATATATATATATATATATATATATGTATGTATATATATATGTATAAATATATATATGTATATAGGCGAAGGAGTGGCTGTGTGGTAAGTAGCTTGCTTGCCAACCACATGGTTCCGGGTTCAGTACCACTGCATGGCACCTTGGGCAAGTGTCTTCTACTATAGCCTCGGGTCGACCAAAGCCTTGTGAGTGGATTTGGTAGGTGGAAACAGAAAGAAGCCCGTTGTATATATGTATGTATATATATGCATGTGTGTGTGTGTGTATGTTTGTGTGTCTGTGCTTGTCCTTCCAATATCACTTGACAACCGATGCTGGTGTGTTTAGCGGTTCGGCAAAAAGAGACTGATAGAGTAAGTACTATGCTTACAAAGAATAAGTCCTGGGGCCGATTTGCTCGACTATAAAGACGGTGCTCAAGAATGGCCACAGTCAAAATGACTGAAACAAGTAAAAGAATAAAAGAAAGAATACAATATAAGTATAAATGTATTTATATATATAATAATATAAATGATATATGAATATATGCATCTATCCATACATATATGTGCATACCTACATCTATATGTATACGTACATGCATATATGGGTACAGGACATCACAAAAACACAATGAGAAATGAAAACAGAAAACGAACTTTTTTTCGAACAACGAAAAAAACAGAGAGACGAGACATGCAACATAAAGAATATTTCCTTCATCAGTTGTCTCTGTCCATCTACTCCGCATTTTGAAGGCAAGGACAATACGCGACTTCGTTGGAACAGTCCTTCCCGCAAAGCAAACCAAATAAAATTTGGAATTTTTTGCGGAGGGTGAAAGTGTTAACAAGAACAGGACAGTGAGAACAAGACAGTAAAAAGAAGACAGTGAAAACAAACAAAAAAGGCTGTTAGGCGAAGACGATAGAAAAATTATTATTTTTTTGAACACTAGTAGATGTACATATACATACATATACATATACATATATATATACACTAGTAGATGTACATATACATACATATACATATACATATATATATACACTAGTAGATGTACATATACATACATATACATATACATATATATATACATATATATATATATATACATATACATATATATATAAACATATATATATATACAAAATATATATATATATATACATATACATATATATATACATACATACATATTTAGACATACATATATACATACAAATATATATATACATACATTTATAAACATACATATATATACATACATTCATATATACATATACATACTTATATTCATACATATATTTACACATATATACATACATATATCATGGAGTATATTTTCCACTTAAATGTGGCTAAACCTTAAGGGTTGATGCTTGTAGCCCCAGGAAGATATCTCCTCCAGCTGGATATTGACACACTCTGTGCTTTATCAGTATTTTCAAAGGGAAGTCATCGTTCCCATCTCCAGCCTGATGTCATACACACGGACCCAAGTTTCTGGGTATTGACCCATCACTATCGTGTGACAAACATCGGTTGGCAATGGGAAGTGGTTCTCAATGCAAATATATATACTTTTTCCATTGACGAAAATTCACTTATCTCGAAAAAGTAGAAACAAGCAATAATAAATCTCTGAGTGAGGTATAATCAGTAGCTGAATGACACCGTGAAGTATATTTACCACCTAAATGTCGCTAACCCTTAAGGGTTGATGCTACTGCAGCTTGTAGCCTCAGGAAGACATCTCCTCCAGCTGGCTATTGACACACTATCTGTGCCCTATCAGTATTTGCAAAGGGAAGTCGTCGTTCCCATTTCCAGCCTGACATGATACACATGGACCTGAGCTTCTGGGTATTGACTGCCATCAGCATGTGACAACCACCAGTTGGCGATGGGAAGTGCTTCTCATTGGAAATACATATACTTTTTCCAGGGCTACAGATGCATATATGCAATCAAGAACCATGAGTATATAGATTCATCCACATATATGTAGTGTTACATGTTGTCTCAAATTTTTTAAGATAACAGTTAATTTAACCTAAATTCTTAGAAACATATCCTTTATTATTGCTATGTCAGAACTTGGGCTTTTATCTTGCATACTACACTGTAGGGTCACATAATCCTAAGTGTCCATTTTTATAAAAGAAAGAGGATATTATTGGAAGATTTAGCAGCTGTTTTCTAACAGGTCAAGCTAGTATGTAGATCTTTCATTAGTGAACCTGTCTTATTTCAGTCCCTCTCATTCTCCCTCTCTCTTTCCCTCATAAAGTTTTACATTCCTCCTAGTTGTCCCTTAAACACCAACTTTGCCTGGCCTCAAACGCTTTCTCTTTATTGGTTTATAAACACCAACAAAAATACCAAATGTAAAAAAATTATATAAAAACATCCCAATAATTTACATGTGTATTAATTTTAGTTGCAGTTGTTTATCCTCAGTTCAACTATGATTAAACAAACTTACAATTCTAATTGTAACCACCCAGTTTTTCAATTTTTTTTCTAATCAGACACAATTTATCTAGGACTACACTATCCAATGTACCATACCATTCCCTTTTATGGGGTAGTAGGGGTGAATTTAATGGTCACTTATTATTTCAAGCATTCCGAACAAACTTATTTGAATTGTTGGTGTTGTTCTTGTTTCTAGATTTATAAATTTCAGTATGTGTTCACATCTATTTTCCTATCTTTTCAATTTGTGATTCAGATAATAGACACAGTTACTATTCTTTCAAATCTAATTCTCTTTACATTTTACCTCTCACCACATACTTTCTAGTTTCAAACCTTTTCTCTGTTACGACACACCTGTTTACAACAGAACTATTTACTTAATATTAATAAACGTGACACACTCTGAACAAGTACTCGCAAATAGCTCCATTCCCTGTTCTTTAAACGTGACTTAAACACTCACACTCATGCATATGAGTGTATGTATGTACATACATATGTGTGTGTATAAATCGCCATTAATTTTGCTTTATGTTCCTTTATGTATATATATATATCCTTTCACAAATATATATATATATATATATATATATATACATACACACACACACACACACATATATATATATATATATATATATATTATTTATATATATATATATATATATATATACATACACACACAGGTGCGCGCGCACACATCAAAGTAATGAAGGACAGCAAAAGTCCTCAATACAGTATAGCAGTGATGTACAACCTTTTTCAGAAGGAGCTTCACAAAATTCACGAGAACATTTTCGTGAACGACCAAATACGAATTTACTTCTAATTACTTTAACGAACAATTTAGTAGGACATAAATATTTCAGATTAACAAATTTAATATATTATATAAAATAAGATATAAATTTAATACTTTTGTTTACAATCTGGCCAGGTGCCACATTATGTACTCGAGTAACATACTTCATACTGCTTTAGAACATTCAGCTGACAACTAGGTTGGATCCTGGTTGCCAGTAGGATTCAACCTTATGACAAACTGGCATCTCATTCAAGCCTTGTAATTTCAGCTTAAAAATCTTGAAAATCTGTATAAACTGCAACCTCAGTGTCCTGCAGATCGGAGGCAGACTTCACATTAAAAATTTGTGACTGCTTTGGTTTTATGAAATTCACTATAGACTACCAAAACTTGAGTCACTTGAACCATATGGTGTAGCACTGCTGTAATATGTGAATAATTTAATTTGGTCATCTGATCTGAAAAAAACAGATGACAATGACCACTAACTTTTTTAGGGTGCAACGGTGGGTTTGAGTAGTGTTTAGGTGACACTCCTGCATCTAATCACTGTCCTGTTCTCCTGCTGTTGTCAAAGAGTATCCATTTCTCATCACAAGTAATAATTTGATGCAAAAATGGTCTTTTTCCAGATGAGAAAGCAATAAGGAGCACACTCTGAGGCGTCTGTTTTTTTTTTAATCTCGTTCAGTTGATGTGGAACAAACCTATCCATTTTCTTGACTTTTCCAATTTTTTTATAGGTGTCCAAAAACAGTTGTGTGGGATGTTTGGAGTTCTGACGAAAGTTTTCGAGCCTTTATTCTCGGATTTTGTTCACCCAAAGCATTTAATCCATCATGCCAAATAACTGATTTTGGCCTACTCCTTGGTTTATTTTCAAGGCTATCATCTTGTCAACAAAAGCTTTGGAACCATCTCTAAACAGTTCTGATGTCAACAAAACTATTACCAAAGGCCTGCTTGATATTCCATAGAGTTTCTACGGCAGAGTAACCTAGTTTGTACTCATTTAAGAAAACCACTCAACATACTTTGTTATAATTTTCATAAGGTCTGTAGGTATGAATTTTGTATGTCAATATTGTTGGGATAGAAAAAGAGTCAAGATTAAATGCAAGGTATATATAATTGAGATTTTTAAATAACTGAAATAACAAGTAATTAAAAATGCGACATTTCATGTGAAACAACCTAATAATAATACCAAAACAGATTACAGAGACAATAATCCCTATATTTGGTTACTGAATCAGCACATGTTAGCTTATGAGAAAAGCTTTTATCAATCAACTTGTAATGAATTTTGCTGCTTTTTTTCTAATTTATTCCAACATGCTGATACTTTTAAACAGAAAAAAAAACATTATTTGTCAGTGTTAGTTTTTAAGTCGACCGAGTTAAATTATACATAAATAAATGGAGTGTGCAAGCAAGATACACCTTACTAACACTAACAATAACAACTAACAGATCTAGAATGATAATAACTCCAAATAAGAACTGATTTGAGGAGCCGTGCAAGACCCGTCCAACTCATGCCAGCAAGGAAAAGTAAATACAAGAAAGTTTTTTGGCTGTATGGATAGGCTCTGGCATGGCTGTGTAGTAAGAAGCGTGCTTCCCAGCCACATGGTTTTAAATTCCGTCCCACTACATAGCATCTTGGGCAAGTGTCTTCTACTACAGCCACGAGCCAACCAAAGCCTAGTGAGTGGATTTGGTAGATGGAAACTGAAAGAAACCCATCATATATATATATATTTGCACATATCTATGTATGTATCTTTGTGTTTGTACCCCACCACCGCTTGACAACAGGTATTGGTTTGTTTACGTCCCCGTAACATGGCCGTTCGACATACAAAAAAGACACCAAGAGAACCAAGCTTAGAAATAAGTACTGGGATCGTTTTGTTTGACTAAACCCTTCAAGGTGGTGTCCCTTCCACGCTGCAGTTGTATATATATATATATATATATAGTGAGAATTTACGCACACATATTTCATATAAGTAAAAAAATACTCATGTTGTAGAGCATAATTATTTATTGATGTTCACAGCTAATATCTTCAACGGGGAAATCTTGAAAAGGTGGCGCACATACCTATTGAATTGGGTTCCAACTTAAAAGTGACACAGTACACAAAGTGGAAGATAATCTACGAAGTGCTTCAGGGGAAATAACTTCATTTGGTGACCCATTACAGGGGAGGTAACTGCTTTTACCGTAACATTTGAATTTTCAATCTATTGTTTGTAATCCAACACACGTAAATAAAAGGAGCTAGCATCTGTAGCCACATTCAATTTTAAGGATTGGCACGATATAATGGAACAATGCAAACAACGTTTCTCCCCTCTGTGTTTAAGGTACTATACGTGCTATTGAAAAGGAACACACAGTTGAGTACGGCGAAAAATTCGGACACACTCCTTTCTCAGAAGATTTTCCGGTTATGTCACCGGTTGCAGAAGAAATCTACCAAGAGGTCATCAAACAAGTGGGCATGAACTCATAGGTCGAAGAACAGAGCTTCCAAACTAGGCAGCACTCGCTTCGTTTCACCAATTAGTGCAGCCCATATTTCAGTGGCTGCTGTAATCTTCTTGCAAAGCCTCGCATTTTCTGTCGTTAGGTGAGAGATGCTACCTATGCAGGTGCTACATTCCACTACTGTCTCTAGACCCTCACCCGTCACAACCGGTCGAGCAATGTGCTGCTGGAAAGCCGCATCCTTCTGTTCGGAATTGACTAGAATGCACTCGTCCACAGTTCGGACTGTGGTTTTGTTGCGGTCAGACACTAGACTGAGCCTTCTTTCTACATCTCGCCGCCGCAACTTAGTCTCCTCGAACAGCTTTAGTTTTTTCTGTATTTTAGCATGCGGACTTTAACTCTGACAATGCAGTCTTTGGTGCCTTAGCTAATCGTTTTTTCTCTCTTGCAAATTAGCTCCCCCTCAAGCTCTTTGCTAAACCCCATCAATTCTCATCTATTTTCTCACTTCAAGGCAACCCATCACCGTTGTTGACCACCTCCTAATTTGCTAATCTATCCTTGAGGCTTGCAAACGTATACAGCATGTCGCCCACAAGCTTGAAATGTGGACACACTAATCTAGATATGACCCGTTATGGTTCCTCTGTCATCACAGGTAAACTCGGGAAATCCAGTTAGTACCTGTAAGACTGTTGGAAACATTCAAACTTACTTTTGAACACCTTCATACGTCCTAGCCTGCACAATTCTGGTTCCCTGTCGAAACTAGAGATTGGTCCGTCCTCAAGAAAACTTCAAGACGTCAGACAAAATGGAGTCCTTTTGCACCTGTTGGTCACTGATTTGAAGCCATCATGGCCTGCGCCATTAACTTACTGTACAGTTCTAGGAAGATTGCCCAAACTTTGATACCCAAAGATTTTTAGAATAACACTGCCACGTTGCCAGCCCATGAGATAAATATACCTTGTATTCGTTAAAAAGGGTTCGACTGCATCTCCAGAGATCTTAGTCCTGCGAATGGTTACCCCTCTTCATACGCTGCCCTCACGACAAGGTCTTTGAGCAAGTGAACAAGCTAACCTGTGCACATTTATACACCCTACTCTGAGGACAGTCATGTTCAGAAAGAAAATGGAAGAAGTTACTCACCTTGGTCCTCAAGCAGGTCAATTGATCTGGTCTCCTCCTAGGAAGTTTCAAAAGGCCTTTGTAAAGCATTTCTATTTAAGAAAGACATTTTTTCACTTTAACTCTGTATGTCTGAGTTTCTGTAATAAAAGTGTCTTTGGAAGATCATCAAACACTTCTCTATTGATGCTAATGTTCGATTTATTACCTCCTCCATCAATTCAGTGTGTGCTTTTTTTTTACGATTGACTGATTTTGTGGGGTTTTTTCTGTGATTGTAATTTGAGTTTTGTTTGTTTTTGTTGCAGTTGTGATGGTGATCCATTGTGTTGTGTGATTAGAGGACATCTACCATCCCTTCAAATAAATTAGCATTTATCTTGGAGCAATTATCTATTGTCTCCTACATCATTCTTCCCTCTGTTGCTAACCTGTTCAGTTTGTTTTTTGTTTTTTTTTGCAATTACTTCATTGCTCAGTAAGATCTCTGACTCAGGGAAGTCTGAAGTAGCTGCGAGTGGGGCTGGATATTCATGCTTATGTCCTGCTGAGTATTAATAACAATGTTGAGAAATAATTTTTTGGTGGGAGTTTTGTCAGAGCCTATTGTTGCTTATGTATTAGTCGTTTCAGATTTTTCTGCTGCTTATTAATGCATTGGGTGGGGGTGGGGGCATTTTGCCCTTTAATTCAAGTAGAAATCCCTCAAAATGGCACCTGGGCTTTCTCCCTTCAACTGCCAAAAATAGCTAAGCTTCATTTGGTAGTTTAGCTTGGAGCATGAGTTCTATTCCATCCCCAGCCTATTTTACTTTTCTATTTTCAAGTATTTCTAGAATATTAGTTCCACCAACTGAAGGCGAAAATATCACCCCAATTAGCCACCAGATTTTTATATCTAGCAGCATGTCCACAACTCTCACCTTCATATACTTGCCCAGATAAGTTGGCATGAAGATGAAATTCATCTTAACAGAATCATGGAATGGCTCTTAGTTTTGACTCCCATGGCAAATCTGACATCTACTCTGTCAAATTGTTTTTCAATTGCTCCCCTATAGATTTCAGGTATCTTTCTACTCATGCGCATGTGGGTATCTCATCCTTTAACATCCGTTTTTCATGCTGCCTAGGGTTGGACCTTGTATTTTTATATTTATGCTTTATGTTACTGTATGTCTTTTTTCTTTTCTATAATCTCTGGTATGTCCAACAAAATCGTTTGGTTATAAATCCTGATATTCTAACAGGTGATGGAACCACCTACTACAGAAAACAACAGTGACAGTGTTGAAGTTAGTGATAGTTTTTCCTGTATTCAGTTAACATATAGCTGAATTTGTCTTGCATTTGTTTTCTCATGAGATGGCAAATTTTCATTGAAAATATATACGTATGCTATTGCTGTTGTAGTTGTTACAATTCTGTTTTTATTATTTTACTGACCTTTCAGATTATTATCATTTGTGAAGTTCACATATGTTGCTGCTGTGGCAGAAACAGTATGATTCAAACTTGTTACATGTAACATTATTGTATCGCTACTCTCTCCCTTATTACATCGTTTTTCTCTTCTTTCTCAACTTGTCTCATTGTGTTTGTCTCCACAGTCATTGTGGGAAAATTTACATCTGCTTTGAAATTTTAAAAGGAAAGACTTATTTCTTTTCAAAAAAAAAAAAAAATTACATCAGTAGAACCACTGATGTTGTGTGGGGAACTTTATACACAGAACACACTCACCAACACTTAACAAATTCCTTCTTGTCGATTATACAAATATCAAATAAAAATAGAATCCCATTCAAATTGAAGCAAGTCGATATTTTTTTTACCCACTTCTTTTATAAATTCCTCAGAGCTGAAGTTAAGGGTGGCTTCTTTGAATGCTACCAATAATTAATAATTATTTCAAATTTTGATACAAGAGCAGAAATTTTAGATGGAAGGGTATCAGTCGATTACATCAGCACCAGTTCTTAACTGCTACTTTATTTTATTGATCCTGGAGGATCTCAGTTTAAAATCTCTGTGGGATTTGAACTGAGATGGAAAGCATGAGAAAAATGCTGCACAGCATTTTCCAATACTTAATTGATTCTGCCAATCCATCACCCTTAATAATAATGATGATGATTTTTCACATAGGTACATGTACACATTGCGTTAGAGCATACATCAGTTTGATGAAAAGCAAAGTCAACTGCAACAAGATGCGAAGGGACATAACTAAAGACTGACAACCAACCAAATCTGACAACCGCAGACCTTAACCCTTTAGTGTTCAGATTATTCTATCAAACATAATGCTTATTGATTCACATTGATTTGAATTAATCATGCATTATCTCATATCTTCAAGATCTTGATGGTGTAATTACTTAATGTAGAATAACATTGTAGGGTAGGTGTGAGAGCCTGGATCTGGTCAGTTTGAACATAAAACAGAATAAATATTTTGGCCAGATATGGCCGGTTTAAATACTAAAAGGTTAATAAAGACTTGACATAGATATGGAGTTTCAAATGTGAAGGAGGAGGGTAAGGTGTAATCTTATATCAACTCCAGTATTTATCTGGTAATATATTTTATCAACCCTAGAAGTATGTAAAGCAAACTTAATCTCAGCAGGATTTGAACTGAATGAGAAAATACACCACAAAGCATTTTGCTTGATGCTTTAACAATAAAAAATAGATAAAAAAAATTTTTTTTTAAAACAATAAAAATGTCTTTAAAAACAAGACAATTTAGAAAAATTTTTTTTAATAAAAATTTTAATAAATAAAAAAAAGTTTATCTTATTTAACTTTGTTAATTGTTTGCATGAGTTTGTGTACATTTGTATATATGTGTATTAATTTCTGTACCTGTACAGATGTGTGTGTTGGTTTGTGTATGCATGCATGTGAATGTGTTGCTGTGTTTTGCTAAGTGCATCTGTGCAGTTATGTGTATGTATGTATGTATGTTACTTTGTGTGTGCATGTACTACATGTGCTTGTGTGCTACTCTGTACATCTGTGTCACTACACGTGTATATGTGTGAGAGTGTCACTACACGTTTTTGTGTGTGTGTGTGAGAGGAATGACATTAAAAATGCTATGAATCCTAAAATGAGAAAAGATTGGTAAAAAATAACTGGATGGCAACAGATGATTTTTTGGTGTTGTTTTGAAATTTATTTTAATTCTTAATATAATATTGGTAAATATCAATTTCTTTTTCTCTTTTCAATTGATGGAATAAATAAACTACAGTGGTGTGATGTGTGTGAAATTAATGTGGCATAAAATGAAGTGGTGTGAAGTAATGAATGTGGCATGGTGTGTGATACTGCTGATTAGAGCTAGAGAATTAATGAGAGAGAGATAGATAGAGATATTTTGAGACAGGAAGAGAAAGAAAGAGAAAGAGAGAAAGAGAGAGAACAGAACAGACAAACTGCAGACATAGATACACTCTGCTCTAGCTTCCAGAAAGACAACACTAAAATTCAGGATGCTTGCCAAGGTACAACTATGTACCTTGCCAGTGACTGATAAAGACAAAAAGACAACCAACACACACACTCACATACACACTGTACATCAATTCCTGCATGACCTATACAGTTTGCTTCACACAAACACTAAAGACTATGGTCTCAGGTATGCGAGTCCAACTGTATGTAAGGGCCTACTTACCACATACAGTTATAACAACAGTATCCATTAAAAGAAATTAGATGAGGAGATGAAAGTTGAAGATGAAATATATTTGATGTTATGGTGTAGGGAAGGGCAGGAAGAAAGTTTCTGGGACTTTGGCTTAGAGAACTTCCAGGCAGGATTCCAAAATGATGAAGGGTGGGAGCTGGAGATAGTGTCAGAAGGAAAAGGTGTGAAAATAGAAAGGTGACTGTTGCTACAAAAGAGGAATACACAGCAGGTTGGTTTTCTTCAGGATCTGCCGAGAATTGGGATGATGTTTCTGGCAGAGTCTAGCTTAAGTCACCATGGTTGCTGAAATGAAAAATAGATTGGTTTTATAATACAGTTCTATATTTAAGAGAAAAAGAATTATGAACATTATTTACATTTGACGGATATTTGTCCTCATCTTGTTTGTTGTTAGTACGTTTCGGCTGATATACCCTCCAGCCTTCATCAGGTTGTCTTGGGGAAATTTTGAACCTGGGTTCTCATTCCTAAGGTATTTTTCAATATTATTATTATTATTATTATTATTATTATTATTCAGGTCACTGCCTGGAATTGAACTTGGAATCTTGGGGTTAGTAGCCCGCATTCTTAACCACTACGCCATATGCCTGTGGACATATGGAATAGTGGTTAAGAGCACAGGCTACTAACCCCAAGATTCCAGGCAGTGACCTGATTGATAATAATAATAACATCGAAAAATACCTTAGGAGTGAGAACCCAGGTTCGAAATTTCCACAAGACACTTGATGAAGGCTGGAGGGTATAACAGCCGAAACGTGTTAACAACAAGATGAGGACAAATATCCGTCAAATGTAAATAATGTAGATTGGTTTTATTAAAACATAGAACTCATTATTGGTTCATAGAAAAAGTTACACAAAAGAAGAGAATAGTGAAAGAAAGATACAGGATATAGAAAAAGAGAAAAGAGTGCAAGTGTAGTGGCCACTTAGAGTTATTCTCATTTTATCAAATTACCTAGGGCCATGCCTGTCTCATTTTGCTGGAAATAAAGTAGGAAAACTGCTATGCTGATGATGCTAAGTGGGGCAGAAATTTGCAACTATAGTTGTCTGTAGTTTATCTCCAGACACAGACTGTTTTTTCTTTAATGATGCATCACTTTTGGAAAATTCTCAATTCTTGAGATTATCTCTCCACATTTGGAGTTGGTCTCAAGTGCCACCAAGTGATTGTTTCACCTACTCTGGAAGCAGAGATATTTTCCATAAAACAAGAATAATTTTGTATAGTATTAACACTTTGTAACATATTAGTTGAAATACAGCCTTTTGAAAATAAAGAAGAATTTAGTAAAATAACTTATTATTAAGCTGATGCTTGGAACATGAATCAAATATGAAGTTTTGATAGAAGATTATAATTTAGATCACTTTAAAACAGAAAGTTTGGCATCAAAAGTGTTCAAATTACATGCCAATGGCCACTACAAAGTTATTGCTCTTGGTTCAATTCATATATATATATATATTATATATATATACATACATACATACATATACACACACACATCCACATTTATATATAGTGTATGTTTGTCTCATTTTCTAGAGATTATGCAATAGGTATAACCAAGCATCACCACCATACAAGCTGTGTGTTTCACATTTCTATCCTTCTGTAAAAACATGACCAATCATGAGAAAATATTGTGTAGCTGAAAAACTACTTTAACAAACTTCATATGCTCTATGCAAGTATGGAAAAGCAAATGTTAAAATGGG
>NC_068984.1:97199172-97208979 GCF_001194135.2 Octopus bimaculoides | reverse complement strand
GGGGGGGGGGGGTAGATAAAAGTAAACAGCATGGATGTGTAGTAAGAAGCTTGCTTCTGAACCACATGGTTAGAGAGTTGGGCAAGTGTCTTCTATTATAGCCGCAGGCCAGCCAAAGCCCTGTGAGTGGATTTGATTGACAGAAACTGAAAGAAGCTTGTCATGTGTGTGTTTCTCCCCACCATTGCTTGACAGCTGGTGTTGGTCCCCATAACTTAGCAGTTCGATAGAATAAGTACTAGGCTTAAAAGGAAAAATTACTGGGTCAATTCATTCAACTAAAAATTCTTCAAGGGAGTAACCCCAACGTAGCCAGAGACGAAAGACTGAAACAAGTAAAAGATAAAGACATCAATACACATTTATACATAGTTTCATTACTGTCATTATTTCAATGTCAACTTTTTCATGCTTGCGTGGATCAAATGAAATTCGTTCAGGCAGATTTCCTATGACCAGATGCCCTAATTATCACCAACTTAAATTTGTTTCCAAGTCAGTTAATATATCTTCTAGTCCTCTGAACATGAACAGCACAATGACTAGACATGTTTTTTTCCAGAGTATTACAAATGAATGATACTGTTATGATAACATTTGCTGACAAATGTCATACAGTGTCAAATATTATAGACTCATCTAACTCACAGCAGTAAGAGAAACTGGATCACTCAAATTTGATCCAATTGAGAGCATTCAAGCCAGATAACCAGACTAAATCACATGGCCCCTGTTGTAAGCTTCAGGTCATGTCTTGGAGACCATGAAAAGGGCCATGGGAACTGCATTGCCCCCACTGACTAAGCAAAAACAAATAACACCATTAATGAAAGAAAGCTGCTGGTAGATAGTGGTGACTCATAAAAATTTGTGTTTTGTTGTACCATCATCATCATCAACAACAAACAGAGTATTTACCTGTCATTCCAGTTTCAATTCTTCTGGCAAAGATGCTTTCGGATGTTTGTTTTCAAAGTGCTGTTTGTAGGTTTTTACATCAGGCATCAAAGACTGAAATTCATGAGAAACAAACACTAAGAATACAGCAAAGTAATCCTTAAATCTTACATTTAAACACCAAAAGAGATCCACCAAATAGATTGCTAGCACTGGGAGACAAAAAAAAATTCTTTTAAAAGTTAAAAAAAATTTCTCAATGCCTTTTTTCTACCACCACTACTACTAATAATAATCTCTGATCTTCACAGCTGGCTGGTCTTGTACCACCTCCACTCAGGCATTCCTCCTCACTCACTCGTCTCACAATCCATATTGTGTTCAGCCACCCAAGACTCACACTAAACATTTTCCCAATCCATTCTCTCTTCACCTCTTAAGATTATCCTGTCCAGGTTTTTGTTGCAGCCATCAACTTGCTAATTAATCAAGTGAAACACTGTCATTCCCACTGGTCTATGACGATTATGGGACACAGTATTTTCCTACAGAACAAATTAATAATAAAGAAATTATGTACGTATTTTAAAAAAGTGAGCATGTATGTGTGTGTGTGTGTGTGTATATATTCTTGGTAGAAGTTTATTTTGGAAAACAACTGCTAATCATTCTTTGCACAACTTAATGAATTAATGGAAGATAAGGCTTTTGAAGATGATAACCACAGTGATATATCCATTTCTTCTGTACACACAAACAATCTCACTTCAATTAGTTCAACTTTTCAAGTGATTTGGATAGTATATTACCATCTGAATGGGTCAAATACCATTTTTGATAATGAAATTAAACTTGTTTTTTAAGTGTTGTTGATTCAAAGATCTCTTTGGAACTTGATGTGAAGCCTGTTGATTATATTTTTTTTAAACTTGACAGGTCGAGTTTGATCAGTACAATTGCCCAGCAAACCAATTTGTATGCGGAACAAAATGAAACACCTGTCTTAATTTCATAATGAAAAAGCTGCAAAAAAAGGGCAGGAAAAATTTTTTTTTTGTTTGTGATGTTTGTATGTCTATGGCTTAATTATTTACATTTAAGTTATTACTAATATATTTCTTTACATTATCGTTTTTGAGTATGTGTTTTTAGTTATTATGTAATTAATTAATAAACACAGTTGTACATTTTTAGCACAAATGACTACTTAACAAACAAGTTATTTTGGTAATATTGCCAATTTTCAAAATAACCTAAAGACACTATAAACATTTGAATAAGAAAACCCATTTTTAGGTACTTTCTGCTCAATCATTATAGGACTGAGTGCTTCAATTAGATATTGAGAGCAGGGGAGGCTGACAACATTTCCAACATCCAAAATAACTTGTGTTAAATGTGAAAGGGAAGGGTTAGCAGGCTGAGCAAATATATATACATAAGACATTACCATACAAACAGTGCACTTATAGTTGAGTGCTGCTGCTGCAGCCTTCTTCTGGTCATGTCCAGTGGATTTCTTCATTTTGTCTTTCTTTAGTTTCTGTTTTTGCTGTGACTGAATTTTCTGCTGACCACGTGCCATAATTCTGAAAATACAGAGAGAAAATAGCACCAGTTAATACCAGCCAAACTATAATGGACCTACACTAGATACTCAGCACTAATGACCACACTACACTGGAGCTACACCTATAAATCAGCACCTCACCTACAATAACATTAAAGTTTCACCTTTACTGGCCTCACTCTGACAACATAATGCAGAATCCACACTAACCACACTACAATGGCCTGGCAACACTCCACTTGCAACACTACCTACGCTGGCTGCATACAACTTCATTTACATGACTTCATAACATGTCACCTAATTTAGCCATAAAACACTGGATTTACATTGACCACACAAACACTTCACATGCTAATTATTATAGCAGGGTAACAAAAAAATTTGTTTCTTTCAGCTGGATGTTTTAATGATTAATGTAAGAAATCTGTTTTTCATAGTTAATTATATAAACATAATTAACTATGTAAATTATATTAAAATAGTTATTTAGAATGATATCTTCCCTGAATCAGGGATAAAAGAACAGCTGAAACTATTCTAAGCTTAAAAAAGTAGGTCTGTTGAAACATTAACAAACTAAGCCTCCACTAACACTGCACTTAAAGGTGACCTGCAGAAACTAATCATAGATAAATACTGTAGTATGTTTACTAGTGGATGAACAGTTGATGAATAACTGTCTATTAACACAGCGAATATACAAAAATATATACGTCCGTTAATCCCACCAGTTTGACAGGTGAGATAAACGGAAGGAGTTAAGTATTCAGCCTAAAACAATTTAGCTTTAAAGCTCTCAATAACACTAGAGTCTCATTTAATTCAAAATGGTCCCATATTTAGAAAGCTAGATAAGGTGCTTTAGTTACACATATTTCTGCAGTCAACAACAAACATCAGAACTAATACCATGTGGTAACAGATACAGACACCTGTCCAGTTAAGAATATATCTAATTCTTCCTTATTACAATAATATTTCTAACATTACTAACCAAATATCAGTGTTCTCTATTATAAAACCCACAGTATACAAAATTTTCAACTTTAAATTCATAATGAATAAAGGGAAAGTATTACAAAAATTACTAGTATTGTTTTTTTTTTATTATCATCATTATTATTATTTAAGGCAGTAAGCTGACAGAATCGTTAGCACGCTGGGAAAAATGCTTAGTGGCATTTCATCTGTCATTACATTCTGAGTTCAAATGCCGCCATGGTCAACTTTGCCTTTCATCCTTTCGGGGTCAATGAAATAAGTACCAATTACACACTGGAGTCGATGTAATCAAATATCCCCCTCGCCCAAATTTCAGGCCTTGTGCCTATAGTAGAAAGGATCATTATTATTATTATTATTATTATTATTATTATTACTACTAAGGCAGGGATCTAACAGAATCATTAGCTTGTCAAAACAATTATTAGTAGCATTTCATCTATTTTTAGGTTTTGGAGTTTAAATTCCAAAGTCTACTTTGCTTTCCATCCTTTTGGGATCAATTTAACAAGCACTAGTTGTGCACAAGAGTCAATGTAGTTGTCTAGCACTCTTCCACCAAAATTTCAGGCCTTATGCCTGAAGTAGAACAGATAATTATTAAGGTGGTGAGCAGGTAGAATCGTTAGCTTAGGACAAAATGGTTAACGGCATTTCTTCTGGTTCTTTACATTTTGAGTTCAAATACTGCAAAGATCAATTTTGCCTTTAAACTATGAAGTGAGGATTAAAATAAAAGTACCAGCCAAGTAATCGACAAACCTCCTGCCCCTAAAACTACCGCTCATGCCAAAAATGTGAAACCCTTATTGTCAATATTATTATTATTAGCACAGATCTTTGTCAAAGATTAGATCTTAGGACTCCTGTTAATAACACTTGAATACCCTAAACTGTCGAACGCTAAACCACCTACATAGGTAGTGGGTAGTGATTTTCTTCACTACTTCAGGGAGTGATGACCCTGCCTGACATGAGTCCCGGGCTCAGCTGGCTCTGGCTAACAGTACCCGGTATGGGCCCCTATCCAGGGTTACGGAAAGGAGACAACCTTCAAAGAAATCCAGAGTGGAGCCCCATAGGCAGTTTAGTGTTCAACTCGACACTCTTTCAGCAACTCCTGCAACCAAGCTGGTGCCAAACATAATGCTCTGCACTCCTTTGAACTACGCCAGCAAGGTCGAGAGAGGAATCCTGATGATTGGGCTACTCAGGATTTTCTTATATCTAGCCCAGGCTTGCGCAAAACTGGAGAGGACACTTCAGTGCTGCTGTAAAAAGTGGCAGAAAAAACATGGGAGGTAGCAGTCACAAGTGATAAGTCCATTCTGATTGGCGTAGGACATGGGTGCTATGGGTTACCTCTGACAGAGGGAGGGACCCTTGTGTCCCACTGGTTAGTTACTACCCACTTCAAGCTGGGCAGCCCCCGGTTAATAAGGTACTGACCCACCACAGGCCGCCTGCTTCATTGGTTGCTTGGAGCTAAGAGTTTGATTTGAAAAACAGCCTGCAATCTCTGCACCAAGAAAACAATCAAAAGACAAGAAACCACCAGTCCTGCGGTTAGCAAGCTGAAACGTCAGGACCATGTGCCCTGGTATATCTGATGACCTACTCCGGGATTTGAACTCACAACCTCACGATTGTAAGCTCAACGCTCTAACCACTGAGTCATGCACTTCACGGGAGAAATACCACTGATGCTACATTTCTGGTAAGACAGCTGCAGGAGAAATTCCTAGTCCAAGATATGCCTCTGTACTTGGCTTTCATTGACATAGAGAAAGCCTTTAACAGAGTGCCCCGATCCCTTATCTGGTGGTCAATGCGGAAACTAGGGACAGATGAGTGGTTGGCAAGAGCTGTACAAGCCATTTACAGGGATGCTGTCAGTAAGGTGAGGGTTGGCAACAAATATAGTGAAGAATTCTGGGTAGAAGTAGGGGTTCACCAAGGATCAGTCCTCAGCCCCGTTATTCATCAAAGTCCTCCAGAGAGCTCCTCTATGCTGATGACCTTGCTCTAATAGCTGAGTCACTACCAGAACTAGAGAAGTTGTTTCAGGCATTGAAGCAAGGTCTAAAATCAAAGAGCCTTAGAGTCAATCTAGCAAAAACCAAAGTCTTAGTAAGTAGGAAGGCAGACAAATCACAAATCCCTTCAGGTAGTTGGCTCTGCTCAATCTGTAGAAAAGGCGTAGATAGAAACTCCGTATGTACTCAGTGTGAACTATGGACACATAAGAGATGCAGCAATAACAAAGGATGCACAGGGGCAATAAACACTAAAGATGCACAGAAAACAGATTCCATCACATGCCAGGGGGAAAAACTAGTAGTTGATATCTTCCGTTACCTAGGTGAGCAAGTTAGTAGCAGGAAACATAGCTGCTAGAATAAGAATAGCTTGGGCAAAGTTCAGAGAACTGCCTCTGCTGGTAACAAAAGGCCTCTTGCTCGGAGTGAAAGGTAGAGTGCATGATACCTGTGTGTGAACAGCCATGCAACACGGAGGTGAAACATGGGCTGCGACTGCTGAAGACATATGTAGGCTTGAAAGAAATGAAGCTAGTATGCTCTGCTGGATGTGTAAAATCAGTGTGCATACACGACAAAGTGTAAGCACCCTGAGAGAAAAGTTGGACATAAGAAGCATCAGATGTGGTATGCAAGAGAGATGACTGTCCTGGTATGGTCACGTGTTGCATAGGGATGATGACAGCTGTGTGAAGAAGTGTCACACCCGAACAGTGGAGGGAATCTGTGGAAAAGGTAGACCCAGAAAGACATGGGATGAGGTGGTGAAGCACAATCTTCAAACATTGGGTCTCACAGAGGCAATGACTAGCAACTGAAACCTTTGGAGATATGTTGTGCTTGAGAAGACCCAGCAAGCCAAATGAGATCGTAGCTGTGGCCAATGCCAGTGTCATATAACTGGCCCGTTTAAACTGCTATGCTTGAGAAGACCTGCTGAGCCAAGTGAAATCGTAGTCGTGGCTGATGTCACTGGCACCTACGCCAGAGGCACGTAAAAAGCTCCATTCAAGCGTGACCATTGCCAGTGTTGCTTGACTGGCACCCGTGCTGGTGGCCTGTAAAAAGCACCATTCAAACGTGGTCAATGCCAATGCTGCCTGACTTGACTGGCTCCCATGCCAGTGGCATGTAAAAAGCACCATTCGAGCATGGTCGATGTCAGTGCCACCTGACAGGCTCCCACATTGGTGGCACATAAAAAGCACCCACTACACTCTCAGAGTGGTTGGTGTTAGAAAGGGAATCCAACTGTAGAAACCTTGCCAGATCAAATTGGAGCCTAGTGCAGCCTCCCAGCTTGCTAGTCATCAGTCAAACCGGCCAACCCATGCCAGCATGGAATGCAGATGATGATGATGGAGAATAAGATCTGAATAAAAGTGATATTACACACTTGATATCAACCCACTTGAGATACAAACTTCTTGTTTTTAAGTAATCTAAATTAAAACTATCCATCTCTTGCTAATAATGGCAAAGATATTACACTAAATTGTTCATTATGATCAAAATTAAAACAATGGTAGTATATTTCAACAGAAATATAGTAACAAAAGGGTTACTCATAAGGAAAAGATGTGATCTTTTAGCAGTTAACATTTAATTATATCCAGTTGGATATTTTCTCAAAACATGTATCTCAAACATTGGTAGATAATCGGATCTTACATTTCCAGTTGTAGTTTTAACTGTTTGTTACAGGCAATATCATTAAATAAATGTTCAAATTATTATTAACTACTTTTCTCTCTTAGTGATTAGCCTACTTCAGTGCAATTATCCTGTTTCAGTAGAAATCTGCATGCTATATATATTGATGTTACAGAGATGCTGTTCCAATCAATATGTCAATTTATCTGACAATGGGGAAACTATAACAGTTAATTGGGTCCCAAAAACCTTATTTTCCTCATGAGGAGGTTGGTGATAGGTGCAATTTAACCATTTAGCATTCAGATTACTTTGTCAAATATAATGTTTATTTATTCACACAGTTTCGAATTAATCATGCGTTATCTTGCAGCTTTGAGATTTCGATGATATGATTGTATATTTTAAGAATAACATTGTAGGGTAGGCATGAGACGGGATCTGGTTGATTTGAGCATAAAACAGGTAGAATATTTGGGCCGGATATGGTCGGTTTAAATGCTAAAGCATTAAACTTGAAACACAACAGATATTTAATAGCATTTCATCTAATGCTCTAACAATTCCAATAATCTACTGTACTGGATTGATATTTAATCAACCTCCAAAAGAATGAAAGGCAAAGTTGACGCCAATACATTTTGAACTCAGAGCTGAAACAAATATTGCAAAGCATTTTACCACATTAAATAACATTCTCAATAATAATTCTAAAAACATGAAATAACAGTGGTATTAATGATTGACAAATCAACAGGAGATGAGAGGATTAAGATAATATATAAAATGAAATGTGACAAAATGGATTTCTGTTTACCAATGTTAGCAATATTAGGTGTTAATAGTGCATGTGTTAAAGCTAACAACCTTTCATTAAGGATCAGTAAGTTACCAATGAGATACGACAATTAAACCATTCCAACTTCTTTCTTGCATAAATGGTCTTCTGTCTAAGACAGAAATCAATATTTCTGTTAAAAGCAGCTATTTAGGAAAATATTAAAATCTTGCAATCCTTACACTATCTTACACTCAACATTAGTTTTTCTATGCTGGGTGGAGCAGATTTACAGCAATGTCACATCAACACATCACTGGATTGTCCAACTACTCCACATGCTTTCCTTACTGTACACTATCATAGTCTTCTCTAAATTATGGAGGAATCAAAAGAGTACAGAACTGGTCAGTGAATCATAGAGTACATTTAGCAGAGTTCATTCTGTTGCAAGTATTCAATCCAGGATTCCACTTTGAGGGTACCTTCCTCCCTCCCATCCGGCTGGGATCCTGTAAAGGGTCATGGACACTGCCCTGCCATCTTGACTAAAAGATTAAAAAATAAATAAATAAAAATAAAAGTATACCCAGATGCAAGTAGGTCCATCATTAAAACTTATTTTATTTGCATGTAGAGTCAAGTTCAGTTCCATGTATGAATGTAGCTTTTTAGAGGTAGGAAAAGTAGACAGGGCATAGCATGATATTGTACTAGAGATTTTCAGTAATGACTAGTTATTGGAGAAAAAACCTCTTTTTGAAAATGGTAGTTATTAAAGAATGTAAATCATTCCAAATCTAAAAGATATTAATGATTTGTAGGTACATGGTATTTTGTTATGCAACCATAATATACTACAAAGTACATTAAATGTTTTTATAAGTCAATACCACATTATTATTTTGTTATGGTTATTTATACAGATATTCTATAGAAATTATAGCCAGTACTGATTTTTGCTACAGTGTTTTGTATACAAGATGTCTGATGTAAATAAACAATGTGTTCGAAGATGATTAATAGGTTAGATGGGTGCTGGTGAAGGGGCAGAAACCCCCAAAATATGGCATATACACTCATTTTTCATCATCAATCTCATTGTTTGTTTACATCTAACACCTTGTATATGAAATGTAGCAAAAATCAGGGTTGGCTATAACTTCTATAGAATATTTGTAGAAACAACCTTAACAAGATAAAAGATATTGTTAGGATATTATATTTAAATCTTGTTGAAGGAGAAATGTCTCACATATAAATTTAAACTATTTCTTGCTTCCAAGAAAAAAATTCCCTATGATGCAGCTTTGTCACTGTAACAGTGGTTATGCCCTCTTTTTTTTTAGTTCTTGAAGAGACAAGTGGTAACTATAGTTGGAACATACAACTGTCAGTTTGAGAAAGTCAGTAAATTTATAAGGACTGTAAGCATTATCACCAAGTTCAGAATTATATCTAGATTGAAGCATGCAAACACAACTAATAATAGATATTATTTATTGTACAGGCAGACATGTGAACTGGGGCATAATTTAGAATACTACTCAGTGATAATTTCTAAGTAGAAAGTCTCTAGATTATCATTTCATAATAATGCTGGAAAAGAACCTTGTCTCATAGTTCAAACATTAGAAATCAAATGTGGAACTTAAGAGATGATGCCAAAAGATGGGAAAAAAGAAAAGTAAACATGAGGGAGTTAAGATCTACTGTAACTAAAAAAAAAAATTCATTTTCTTTTAGCATGGGGACCTCAGAATAGGCAACCAGAAGATTAATTTACCACACACACACAGGCCAAGGTACATACATACACACACACACACAAAACTGATTTAAACCAAGTTAATAACATATATATA
>NC_068984.1:97196914-97199078 GCF_001194135.2 Octopus bimaculoides | reverse complement strand
ATATATATATATATATATATACACATATATATATATACCAACACACCTATATACATGAATACAGACTAAGTTACATACAGATATACTTCAGTTTGAGCCAGTCAAAATAATAATGAACACTATACAGAGATGTTCTAACAGCAACATCTCTATCATACCTAATCAAATATTTCAGTGTACTAAACTTAATAATTACAATCAATTAGTTTCATACAAGAGGGTACCAAACGAGACTGGAATTTTGCAATATTAATTTTATTCACTTAGGTTTACATGTTTACACTTTTACTGCCTTCAAAGTATTCTACATTTGAAGCAATGCACTGGTCCAGGAGCATTTTCCACAGTTCGAAGCAGTGCTGGAATTCTTGCAAAGTGATACCTTTTAACGACCCCATTGTTTTTTCTTCTTCACCTCTTCCACATCTACAAATTCTGTAGCACCAGCTTCCAACACCAGTGATGTCATTCCAAAAAAGGTCCAGATCAACTTCCAACTGTTCTTTCAGTTCACGACACACATTCAGTCTTGACTGCTTTTGATCTTCCATGAGCAAGTGAGGCACAAATTTTGCTGCAGCTCTTTTCATTTGCAATTCCTCGCTCAAAATTAGTTGGCAGGAGCTCCAGGACACACCAGTCCTATCAACAAGTCTGTCAATTGTTCAGTGACAATCCTCCAAGATTAGTTAATGAATTTTCATGTTTTCATTCGTTCGGGAGATCGGTTGTCGCCCTGAATGTGGTTGGTCTTCAAGTGACAAGTGACCATTCCTAAAGCATGGAAACCACTCATAAACCTGTGTTTTGCTCATGGCAACATCCTTGTAAGCTGTTTGAAGCGTGACAACTGTTTTGGCTGCCATTTTCCCCAGCAGAAAACAGAATTTCATGGAAGCACTGCAAAAGAAAGACATACCATGTAGCAGTAGGACCTAACTCCACAACGCCAGTCAGCTTCTTCCAGTTTCCGTCTACCAAATCCACTCACAAGGCTTTGGTCAGCCCAAGGCTATAGTAGAAGACAGTGGGACTGAACCCAGGATCATGTGGTTGGTAAGCAAGCCGCTTACCACACAGACACTGGCAGAAGAACCAGTGAAAGTGAGTGACAGAAGAATGAAAGGAGAAATACAAAGATTAGAGCAAGATAGTGATAGAAGAGGGTGATGGAAGTGATGGTAGCTATATGCTATGGTAATAGATGGTAGAGTGATGGATGCCAAAATGATTGACCAAGAGAAGTGGGACGATAGCAGGGTAAATGAAATAGAGTCAGGTTCAATGCAGGCTGTTATTAGATGAGAAGGTGAGTAATAAATGAGACTATATTAAAGTAGGAGACATAAGAATAGATGAAAGGCCCAAACTCCAGCATGACTACAATGTTTGATGCTTCACAATACACTTGCACAGGTAGGGACACCTACAGTATCGTGTTACCAATCATTGTGATCTTTTGTTATCTCATTCATGAGGTCAGTGTTTATCACTTTTTAGCTATTCCTTCTCCACAGGTTCCATTTATTCTGAGTACTCAGCACACCCTTATAACAGCTGTCATCCCCCATTCACATCACATACATGTACCAGTATAGTTTTCTGTCTTGTATTCTACATCTGATTCCTGCTGTATCAATTTTTCACTCACCTTTACAATCCATCATTCATGTACACTAACGTAACACACAACAGAGTATGCTTACTACATTTCTTTTTAGTCTTCAGAAATCCTACCCATTCAAGGCCCTGCTCTCACTACCATGTAGCATTGCACTTATTACACAAACAACTGTCTCTTATGCTGAGAGAAAAACCCATTGCTACTAGAAAAGCTAATGGGTTTGAACGTTGTCTACCTTGTTCTTACTTAAAGAATAGCTTCGGAAAACCTAAATGCACTGCTAATTAGGTCACCTAGGTAACAACGGCTATCAATTTTTATACACATGTACATATATATCTAAATATATACGCGTATATATATATATATATATATATATATATATACACACACACACGAGTATATATACATATATACAAGCATATACATATATACATATACACGTGCAGCAAGATCGTTGCCAGTGCCGCTGGACTGGCTCCTGTGCAGGTGGCACGTAAAATACACCATTTTGAGAGTGGCCATTGCCAGTACTGCCTG
>NC_068984.1:97192140-97193321 GCF_001194135.2 Octopus bimaculoides | reverse complement strand
GTGTGTGTATATATATATATATATATATATATATATATATATATACATACATGTGTGTATATATATATATATATATATGTCTGTTTATCTATAACTATAGTGTAGCTGAGTTTGTGAATGTGTGTGTGTGTTGCATCGATAGAAATCCACATTTTCCACTTTTTCGTAAAATTTTTACATCAATGGAATTTTCTCGATGTGAACTTTCCAGTGCAGTAATTAGATTTTTTAAATTCCGTTTACTTTGTGTGATTTAAGGAAGATTTGGCTGTTGTTTCTAGCAACTTTTATATTTCTTCCCTTCTACCTGCACCGGCGTTCTTACAGAGAGTAAGAGTAAGAGAGAGAGAGTAATACATACAAAGTCATAGATTAACTTGGTTTACCTTTTCACTCTTACTTCTTCTTCCTCTGTCTCATTAAATACCTTTCCTCTACCTCTAACATATTTTTCAGAACATAGAAACGTAAAAACACACACAACCACACATACATGATCTGTGACAACATACGCATAAACACATACACACATCAACATTATAGATATAAGATTTTGCTATCTTATAACTGTCTTCCGTTCTCCCTTCCTCTCTCTTCATTACTCCCATTCTATATTCCTTTCTCCCCACCCTCTCTCTCTCTCTCTCTCTTTTTTTTTACAAGTTTAAATGGTCCCACTCACACAAAGCACTAATAATAAATTGTTTTGTTTAAGTTAGGACATGACAGAAAGGAGAAAGATATTCATTGCAAATCAGTGAACTTCATTAGAAATGTGGGTAATTTTTCAGATTAACACCCGCACGATTTTCACTATGGTGTTAGGGTTAGGGTTAGGGTTAGTGTTACAGTTACGGTTTTAAGGTTAGGGGTTATGGTCTGGATTAGGATTAGGTTATCGTGCGGGTGTTAGTCTGAAAAATTACCAAAATGTGAAAACTACCGACCCTGCCATCTGTTATAACTTTTGTTGTTCTGTTTAATATATACATAGATTATGCCTCCAAAGAAGAGAGTTTGCTGGGGAAAGAATACAACCGGTTTAAAAAGACAGCAACAGACTGCACCAATTCACCACACTCCAGAAGCTACTTTGAACATAATGCAAAATGGTGCATCAACATCTACTGCCCAATCTGATAGAATTCTGGCAGAACTGTGTAGCAACAGATCGCCAGCAA
>NC_068984.1:97182980-97192130 GCF_001194135.2 Octopus bimaculoides | reverse complement strand
ATCTGATAGAATTCTGGCAGAACTGTGTAGCAACAGATCGCCAGCAATTGCTTCATCAGAAATTGCCGTCCTAGCTCCTGTGAAAAGGGATTATCCTGCTATGTATAATCAGGGTAGCGCAAAAAATTGTTTTGCACAAGCATTTGTACAGTCAATTAGATGGATGAAATTTACGTACGCTTAATAATGTTACGCAAAACAGCCTTCAGACTTTCCCTATTAATTTCATTGTCTTTTGAATTATGAACATATTTACATCATAAGGGTTTTTTCGTTGTAAGGCTTTCTTTTTTAGTTGATTTTCACCTAGCAAGACTCATCGCAGATGGCATAATAAGTCAGACCCGAACAACGCCGGGTAATGCTGCTAGTATATATATATATCTTGCAGACTATCTCATTGACGAATGACGTACATGGCGTACATGCAGGCTATGGTTTTGGTTCCCGCAATGAGGAGGGAACCAGGCTGCTGGAGTTCTGAGATGCAAATGACCCTATGGTTTGCAATACTAACTTCAGAAAACTTACCAGTCACATACCGTTCTGGCAGACACACTAGCCAAATTGACTACACCCTCACCAGGAAAAGGAAAAAATGGCTGCTTATAAATGCCAAAACCTTCCCAGGCGAAGAATGCACCCCACAACATAGACTAGTAGTTAGTGACTTCAGGATCAGGGCTAAGTGGTTGCCCAGAAGACAACCAGTATGGAGGAGAAGGGTCTGGAAGCTTAAAGATCCTGCAAATGGACAGAGATTTAGAGACTTATTACTTGAAGCCTTTGATGAAATAGAAAGGGATATAGCTTCACATGATGTAGAAGACAACTGGAGGTTTCTACGGGACAACCTGCTGAGAGCCACTGACCAGATCTGTGGATGGTGCAAAGTCCCCTCTCAACCCAAAATAACGTGGTGGTGGAACGTTGTTGACAGGGCTATTAGACAAAAGAAACAGGCTTGGAAGGACTGGAAGAATGGTGGTAGGAGGGAATTGTATTAGACTGCCAGAAGGGAAGCTAGGCAACAGGTTTATTTAGCCAGAGGGGAAGCAGATAAGGAAAATTTTACAATGTTCTGCGTCGTGAGGACCAACGACTTGAGAGAATCGTAATGTCGTAGGAAATGTGTCCGCATGGATGATGGTACGCTTGCCCAAAACGAGGCCACAAAGAGAGAGGTTTTGAGACACCACTATGAAAAGTTGCTCAATAAAGAGAATGTATGGGAGAAAGATAGTCTGCCAAATGTTGACCCAACAGAGGGACCAGCTATCCAAGTTGACAGTACCATGGTAGATAAAGCGATCAAGAGTATGAAGACAGGGAAAGTCCCCGGCCCATCAGGAATCACTGCAGAGATGTTCAAAATATCTGGCAGTGTCAGCTATAGCCTAGTCACCCATATTGTTAATCAGATGATACATGAAGGAGTCATAAGCAATGACTGGTGTAGCAGCACCAAAGTCAACTGCTACAAAGGTAAAGGTGACGCTTTAGATACAAATAATTACAGAGGTATCAAGTTGTTGGATCAGGTAATGAAAGTCATGGAGAGGGTCATAGCCCAACTAATTAGGGAGAGACTCAGTTTAGATGAGATGCAGTCTGGGTTTGTGCCAGGGAAAAGCACCATTGATGCTATATTTCTGGTAAGACAACTGCAGGAGAAACACCTAGCCAAAGATAAACCTCTGTACCTGGCTTTTGATGATATGGAGAAAGCCTTTGACAGGGTCCCCCGATCTCTTATCTGGTGGTCAATGAGGAAACTAGGGATAGATGAATGGTTAGTGAGAGCTGTGTGAGCCATGTACAGAGACGATGTCAGTAAGGTGAGCGTTGGCAACGAGTACAGTGAAGAATTCCGGGTAGAGGTAGGGGTCCACCAAGATTCTGTCCTCAGCCCCCTCCTATTTATCATAGTCCTCCAGGCAATAACACAGGAATTCAAGACAGGATGCCCCTGGGAGCTCCTCTATGCTGATGACCTTGCACTGATTGCTGAGTCACTATCAGAACTAGAGAAGTTTCAGGTGTGGAAGCAAGGACTAGAATCGAAGGGCCTTAGAATCAACCTAGCTAAAACCAAAGTCCAAATAAGTAGGAAGGTAGACAAAACACAAACCCCTTCAGGTAGATGGCTCTGCTCAATCTGTAGAAAAGGCGTAGGTAGAAACTCTATAAGATGTACCCAGTGTAAGCTATGGACACATAAGAGGTGCAGCAATATCAAAGGAAGGCTAACTAGGAAGTTAGTTTTTGTTTGTGGCAGATGTTCAAGAGCAATAAACACTGAAAATGTGCAGAAAACAACTTCTGCCACATTTCAGGGAGAAAAACTAGACTTAGTTGATAGCTTCCGTTATCTAGGTGACGAAGTTAGTAGTTGGGGAGGGTGCACTGAAAGTGTAGCTGCTAGAATAAGAATAGCCTGGGCAAAGTTCAGAAAGCTCCTACCTCTGCTGGTGACAAAGGGCCTCTTGCTCAGAGTAAAAGGCAGACCGTATGACGCATGTGTATGAACAGCCATGCTACATGACAGTGAAACATGGGCCGTGACCGCTTTGGACATGCCTAAGCTCCCAAGGAATGAAGCCAGTATGCTCTGATGGATGTGTAGTGTCAGTGTGCAAACTCGACAGAGTGTAAGTACCTTGAGAGAAAAGTTGAACCTAAGAAGCATCAGTTGTGGTGTGCAAGAGAGATGATTGCGCTGTTATGGTCATGTGGCGAGAATGGATGAGGATAGCTGTGTGAAAAAGTGCCATACCCTAGTGGTTGAGGTTACCTGTGTAAGGGGTAGACCCCAGGAATACCTGGGATGAGTTGGTGAAGCACGACCTTTGAACATTAGGCCTCACCGAGGCAATGACTTGTGACCAAGACCTTTGGAAATATGCTGTATGTGATAGACCCGGCAAGCCAAGTGAGACCATAATCTGAGGCCTCTGCCAGGGGTGTAGCCAGCCCACTTATGCGTACCTTTCCTTCATTGGACACTAAACTCCACTTGCGAAGGCCTGTTGAGGCAAGTGAAATTGAAATCGAACCAAATTCGCCGACTGGCACCCATGCCAACCTCTACTTCATTGAACACTAAACTCGACTTGCAAAGACCTGTTGGGGGCAAGTGAAATCGAAATCGTGATGGCACCTGTACCAGAGGAGCACTAAGAGCACCGTCTGAGTGTGATCATTGCCAGAGCAGCTGTCTGGTTTCTGTGCCAGTGGCACGTAAATAGCACCATTTGAGCATAATCATTACCAGCGTCGCCTTACTGGCACTTGAAAAAACATTCGAGCAAGGTCGTTGCCAGTGCCGCTGGACTGGCTCCTGCGCAGGTGGCACATAAAATACACTATTTTGAGCGTAGCTGTTGCCAATACCGCCTGACTAGCCTTCATGCTGGTGGCACGTAAAAGCACCCACTAAACTCTCGGAATGGTTGGCGTTAGGAAGGGCATCCAGCTGTAGAAACTCTGCCAAATCAGATTGGAGCCTGGTGTAGCCATCTGGTTCACCAGTCCTCAGTCAAATCGTCCAACCCATGCTAGCATGGAAGGTGGACGTTAAATGATGATGATGATGAAGGTAATGGAAGGGTCAGAGAGACGATGGATGGTGAGAAAAACTTAAGGAGGAAATTGGGGGAGAGGTGTGTATGTGTATTCAATAACGAACTAAAAGCAGTGCTAGAGTTGAAAACATTATCAACTGCATATATTCAGCATATGCGTTTTGTTTGTTCACTGCAGTATAGCACATGAGAGATGACTCCTACATTATGCTGGGTATTAAAACACCTGAAAATCAGAGACAGGCAAGACAACTCACCTCTGATCCCATTCAGGAGTGATGGATAGCGATATTTCGCCATTTTTGTGGCTTATCAACAACAGGAACCTGAATCAAACAGCAAATATTTGCTACACATGTGTGTGCATTATAACGATAGATGTTAGGCGATCTATCGTTATAATGCACACACATGTGTAGTAAATATTTGGATGTGTGTATTTCTAAAAGGTCTTGGGATCTAACAATACGCTATAAACTAAACCCTTTATGGACGAGAAACCTAAGGTAATCCCACAAACTGGCCTTCCCCATTTTTTATATATGCTGCTCTTTATCTTAGAGTGTGCTTCTTTCTGATTTATGTTTTTACAGACGATATATATATATATATATATATATATATATATATATATATATATATATATATATATATACATACATATATATATCTAACAAAACTGTCCGATGAACGGGAACGTGAAACTCAGAGTAACATTTTTTTTGTTATATTTCTGCTGCTTTTAAATAAAGTATATATATATATATACCACATGGCAATTTGACTGCTATCTCTTAACAGTTGCAATCACCGTTTAACCCTAGGGCAACTGTTATCGTATAAAGCTGTAATCACAAACTTTACTGCAGTATCTTTTTGTACATACCTAGTCTGCTTTATCTACAACCCATCCCTTTTCTTTTTTAGCTCAGTGCGATGTGATTTGGCTAGTTCTAATCAATGGTGTGTATATTACAAACATATGTGTATATATATATATATATATATATATATATATATATATATATATACACACAGTGAGACCTTATCATAAATTAGGAATGGAACCTTATAGGTAACAATAACCGGTTGATAACATCCTGGACATGTTTGGGACCTACTAAACCTGATAGTACCGTCCCTGGTTATAAGCGATATATATATATATATATATATATATATATATATAAATATATAATATATGTGTATGTGTGTGTGTATACACACGTGTGCGAGTGTGATACAATGTACGGTCTGTTATAAGCGCGCGCAGTGTTACATTTAATGATAGGGTCCTGCTTCGAGGTGACCCTACTCACTAACGATTTTACGATTTTTTCTTCAGAGATGCCGTATTTCAGAATACTTGAAAAAACAACGTCTTGTTTTGTTATGAGCCCCTAAATCAAACCTGATCAAACAGAACCAAAGTCACATACGTTTCAGCCTTGACTATCCATTTTATTTCATCGAATGTCATTCACTTTTTCATTTTATTTCTTTTTAGATAATTAAGTATAAATTTGAGGAGGATTTGGCTCTTTTTTTCAAATAGGTCGAGCAACCACGTACAGCTGTTCTCTGATCAAGTAGGATTATGACAAAAGGCATTCCTGCCATGGCCATCGCGTCTTACGATTTCATCGTCCTTTAACCAATTTTTGAAAATGTTAAGGTGCGTGCTCTGAGATAGATTTGGTTGTTATTTGTAGAAGATTGAACAATGTCCGTGTTCGAGAGACAATAAAAACAAAGAAATAAGGATCGCCTTTATTTACTATTATGATAGAGGGAAGCGGTAGACATTAACAAGGTTGAAGACAGAGAAAACGGCGGCAAGAGGAGAAAGCCGGTCGACCGTATTCACACATCTGAAATTACGAACACAATGTGTGTGTATGTACACACACATATATATATTTATTTATTTATTTATTATAAGGAAGTATATATACAACACGTGTATATAAATCCATATTTCATGCGTACAGACGGCTATCTTACATGCAATATAGCAATGTATGCGTGTGTGTGTATACATATGTATTGAAAAATACGAGCCACGTATCTGCTATACAGATAGATATACAAACGATTATTTCATATTTATAATATAGCATTGTGTGTGTATATAAATTATATATAAATATTTAGAGCAGCGGTGTAGTTCTGAAAGAAGGGAGGAAATTACTTACTTTGGTTAAATTGAGGTTTTGACTGAAGTTCGTAAGAAGAAAAAACTTAATATTCCTTCGAAGGTATAATCTTGTCAGTATGTTATAACTATATATATATATATATTTACTACGTCTGTGTGAGTGTATTTATGTACTAAAGTCTTGTGAAGGCGGTGGTTTTACATGTATGTGTGAGAGAGAACGTGAGACGACGGAGGAAGTTACCAGAAACCCACAGATACGTCACACTCGTGGTCGTCGCAGTGGTGCTTGTAGCGGTCACGTGACAGAATGGTCGTTGGGTATTTTTTAATTTTTATCGTTGCTTATCTTATCAATAAACCAAGTAAAGTAGTAGAATCCGAAAAATATTTGTAATTTCTGCATCGACAAATAGTAATTTTTGTACTTTCCTCAAGCTCTTAATTCCTGAAAATGTCGTAGGGACGCTGTCGTGACTTTGGACGTAGATGTGGCCATTCATTTGAGAAATGTACATGCGATGGCAAACAAGGTGAAAAGAAAACAACTTTTTGACTATTACACAGAAAACTAGTCTATATTTTGTAAATCCTGACCATACAATGTTATATACAGCCACAATGGAAGAGACAGTGTTTGGTCTAAAGCAAATAGCACATAATGCATGAAATTTCAGTCCCTTCTCAACTTATTTACAAGTTTATTTTGCGTCATTTTCACAAACACTATGTTCACGTCATTCATTAAATGCACTACACATTATCTTGTGTAATACCGATTATGATTTCTTTTTCAGCTTCATTCATTGCAAGTGCTTTCACTATTGGTCGTCGTTATGTTTATATAAAACGCAAGATCGCCAAACGTTGTTGCCCATCCCTCTCCAGGTCAACCACAGCCAAGTCTCCCAGAGTGAAAAAATAGTGGAATAGTACTTTTTGACATTGAAGAAAAGAAAAGCAAACATTGTTTCACTGAGATTTGAACCGAGTCGGATCGAATACTGTATGACATTCTATCCAACACTCTCACGATTCGGCTATTTCGCCGTCTTATGCTAAAACAACCGAAACAGTAGAAATAATGTTATACAGTGAGAACGAAAAGAAAGTGTGATGTTTTGAGTAGAACTCTTCGTCGAAGAGAAATAAAATGTCTACTTGAGTTGAAAGACAACTATATTAATCATTATATTACACATACAAGCTAACGAGGGATTTCTGTGAGGGCACTCGACCTGCATTAAACAAAAGTCAGATTTTTCTCAGATCGTACCTGACTGTTTTATATAAGGACAAAAAAGAAACATCCGTTAATATGACCTTATATACTACTAAAAGATGGCTAGAACGCTTTTGACCTCAGGTTTTTATGATCAGGGTTGATATGAGACTAAACTCCACCATTGTATGTATTGCTTCATAAGGCAGTGTTGAGGCAGAATTGTTAACACGTAAGGCAAAGTGTTTAGCTGCATTTCTTCTGGGTTTATGTTTTGAGCTCAAATTCCACCGATGTCGACTTTGTCTTTTGTCCTCTCAGGATGGATAAGTACCAGCTGAGCACTAGGATCGATATAATCGGCTAACTCCCTCCACCAAATTTTCAAACCATGTGTCTACAGCAGAAGCAATAATATTTATTGCTTATGGTTTATCCCACTGAAAATCTGTATCTATCTATTGACATATGAATATTGTGACGGCAAGAAAGTAATTTCGGTTTTTTAGTGTGAAATAAAAGTAATTTTTTTATACAAAGAATGAACTTTATTCAATTATGTATTTTCCATAATGTTCGGTGACCTTTTTGCCAACTTTCTAGCAACTTCATGATTCTGTGTTCATAGAACTTCGGGTCTTTATCAGTCAAAAACTAAAGTAAGTGCAATTTCAGGTTATCATTATTGAAAGTTTTACCGTTCAAAGAATTTTACAAACTTCGGAATCTGATGGTGCAAGGTCAGGGCTATTTGGTGGATGTGACATCACTTCCCAACCAAGCTCCAATAATTTTTCATGAGTTAGCAAAGACGTGTGGTCTAACGTTGTCATGGTGGAACATGATTCCTTTACGATTTGCTAATTCTTTGATTGCTTCCTCCAGTTTCGTTAGTTGTTGACAGTAAACATCTGAATTGATTGTTTGGTTCCTTGGAAGCAGCTCAAAATATACAAAACCTTTGTAATCCCACCAAATTGACAGCATGACCGTTTTTGATGCAATTCAGCTTTTGATGTAGCTTGTGCTGTTTCATTACACTTGGACCATTACCATTTTCGATTGATGTTATTGTAGACAATCCATTTTTCATCACCAATGATTCATTTAAAAAAACAGTCGATTTTATTGTTTGAGATGCATATCACAAACATTGATTTGTTGTGTTAAGTGAATCTCTTTCAATGTATCTAGAATCCAAATATCAAGCTTCTCCATGAGTCCAAGACATTTTAAGTGATTTTCAATTGTGTGTGATACATTTAACCTATCTGCAATCTCTCTCACAGTTATATGACAACCAAATTCAATTATGGCTTTGATTCAGTCATCTCAACTTCAGTAGGTCGACCAGAATGTTGGTCGTCTTTGAGAGAAAAATCTCCAGAACAGAATTTTAAAAATTATTCCTGATATGTGCATTCTGTTAAGCAATCAACACCATAAACTTCACATATCTCTTTGTGAGCCTCAGCAGCTTTCTTGTCTTTATGGAAATAAAATGCAAAATATGGCAAAAATGTTCATTTTTGTACTCCATATTAAAATTGACACTGAACTAACAGCTGTAAACAAAATTACATGCAATTTGCTTCTAAAGTAAGCTAAATGTAACAGCTATCAAATGTCAAAAGGAAAAATATCATAACATTGACAAAAGTCATTAAAAAAATCATAACCATACTTATGTATTTGTTTTCACTATCATCTACTCATTTTAACTTTCTTCTGCTTTTCTAGGTTTTTTCCTCCATAGATTGGAATCATTCAGACATTTATTTATTCAGACATTCTGAATAAAATAAATTTTATTTCTAAATTTATGAAATATGTGCTATCAGAAGAGGTTACTTCTGATGTTTTGGCAAAAATTTTCATCATTAAGCTTGCTTCCCAACCACATGGTTTCAGGTTCTGTTCCACTGTGTGGCACCATGGGCAAACGTTTTCTACCATAGCCTGGGGCCGACCAAAGCTTTGTGAGTGGATTAGGTAGACAGAAACTGAAAGAAGCCTGTTGTGTATATATATATATATATATAGGGAGAATTCATAAAAAAACAAAAACAAAAGACAAAGACAGGTGGTGTGGTGTAGACAACAAACAGATGTATTAGTTTAATACTTGGGAAATGAAAAAGTCTTTAATGTTTCAAGCCTACAATCTTCCACAGAAAGGAACACAG
>NC_068984.1:97179033-97182970 GCF_001194135.2 Octopus bimaculoides | reverse complement strand
ATATATATATATATATATATATATATATATATATATAGATAGATAGATAGATTATATTAGAGGAAAAATCAAAACCAAGGCAGAATGAGTATCTCAAGTCATTTAGAATAATTTAATTTGTTTTACCCTAATTATAACATAGTCATTAGCCTGCACAAATATCTCAAAAGAGGAACATGCTGGATGGATTATTTTAGCAAAATATGGATAATAAACCAATATGCAAAATGAGCTTCTGTTTGATTAAAAATAAGGTTACCATATGTGCCAACTTGATTGGGGCTATTCCAGTGTCACAATGTTATCCTGGTGTTCCAGCCCATTTGAAATTCTGCTCTGTTTTTATTTATTCAATTATTTTGTTTGTGTGTATACCAAAATACAGAGTTATTAAAAAAGAATGAACCAATTTCATTATGCAATAAGGAAAAACTCCAACTAAGTCACAAATATTTTCTCACAATCAACTTTTATTTCCTGTCTTACAAGTGTTCAATGTGGCCACCACCTGCAGCATGGGCAACATCAATGCATTAAGAGAATTCCTTCCAGACACGTTTTAGCTTGGTCTGTGAGATCCCCAGACCTCACCATGTGTGATTTTTTCTTGTGGGGATATGTAAAAGATTGTGTTTATGTTCCACCGCTACCCACTAACCTCAATGACCTTAAACATCGAATAACAAAAGTGATCAACTTGGTGGATCGTGATATGTGTCTGGGAGGAATTCTCTTATCACATTGATGTTGCTCGTGCTGCAGGTGGTGGCCACATTGAACACTAGGAAATAAAAGTTGATTGTGAGTAAATACCTGTGACTTAGCTGGAGTTTTCTATTGCTTTTCTTTATTAATATATATTGCATAAAGAAATTGGTTTATTCTTTTTGAATAACCCTGTACTGAAATCTAGAAGAATTTAATTTTCTGGGGTGTTTATACTTTCATCCTGGTTTCACAGAAAATGTGCAAGACATTGATACTCACTAGCTTTTCTAACATGTCATGAAACACCTTTAGCAGGAACCCAAAATGGATTTAAAGCTAAAATCCTCTTCACTCTCATGTGAAAACAACAATATTCAAAACTGTTCTTATGACTAACCCCCATCCCCATCTTAAAAGAAAAACATTGTCACTGAAAAAATATCAAAAAGCAACCAAAAACAGTCAGCAACAAGGAGTTTACTGAGGCTGAGAGAAAATGTTCTCTGAATTCTTACCTATCCATACTTTAATAACTAAATATTGGGCTTCGTATAAGACATGTTTTCTACAAGAAACAGAAACTGCAAAACTTGGACAATTCAACCTGTTCCCCTGATAATTCCCCTCAAACTTCAGAAGTATGCATACCATGCACCATTGACAACTGACCAAGAGAGTTTCTCTCTTATGCTTACCATTTTTATTTAATCTTTTTCTGTCTTGACCAAGCTAAGATAGCAACAGGGAACTGCTTGATTTTTGACAAACAAATTCAATTCTTTTCCTTCGCACAAGCACACACTCACACTTACGGGAGTACACACCTCTCCACTGAGTATTCATATTTTCTTTTTTTTTTTCTGTGTACACAAGCAGGATGCAAACATGGATCATTCAGTTAAGTAACAATATTTTTTCTGCTTCATGAACAGACAATTTGATCTGTATGTTTTTCTTGCTATATTATTAACTGTGTAACTTTGACACCTGAAGTTGATTGGGTTTATTCACTGGCAGTTTTACATGTCAATGTCTAAACTAATATTTCACTTTATCTTGACACTGAACCATTAAAAAAAGTTTTGATTTATTTTCACAATGAAGATTAATCTTTTTTGATAAACAAAGTAAAATGTGATAACTGTTTTGTATATTCCTCTGAAGCACATGGAGGTAAGTCAGATATCTCAGCGATACAAGGCATCACCACAGTTAGATATTTTTCTAAAGAGTGAGAAAGAATGAAATTAGAGCTTCAAGACAATTTACTGTTTGACAAAGTTCGTCACTAAACTTTTTGAGCCAAAGTTTTGTCTACCACAGATAAAATGTGAAGCCATGGTTTTAAATGTAATTGCATCAATGGTTACATCTGAACTTTTTAAAAGATCTAGCATGGAAAAATTTTGTGAGTCACTATGAGGACTTCAAATCAAAAAGCTACCTTTCATTACTCGATGTTGGTCAGGGAGTACAAAGTAAATTTTTGTGTATGCACACTGTTCCAGGTGAGATGGCTGAAATCTTGACTAATACCTTAGTCTCAGTTATTGACAGACACAGGAAAAGGTTCTTGGATTTTATGGAAACAAATGCAACGCAAATTTTAGTGGCAAACAACATATTCAACAAATTAAAAACCAACTTTGGAAGGGACCTTGTGGGCATTGGCTGTGGTGTACACATTATGCTCAACTATCTCCAAATAGTAGTTGATTTATTATCAAATGAAAGGTATAAAAGTATGGGTGAAAAATACCACTTGACAATAAAACATGTACAATTTATATATACAGTGTGAGAGCGAAAATTGTGATAACATAGGAGAGAAATGTGTCCATATGGATGATGGTGCACTTGCATTTAATGATTCTGCAAAGAAAGAGGCTCGGAAATGCCATTATGAAAGAGGAGAGTCTGCCAAATGTTGACTCAGTTTAGGGACCAGCTTTCTGAATTCACAGTACCTTGTTAGATAAAGCAATTAAGGCCCATAAGGAATCACTGCTGAGATGCTTAAACTATCTGGCGGCGTGGGTTATGATCTAATCAACCATATTGTAAATCAGGTGGTACACAAAGGAGTCATACCCAATGACTGGTGTAGCAGCAGCATAGTCGACTGCTACAAAATGTAAAGGTGATGCCTTTGAGAGAAATAATTACAAAAGTATCATATTGTTGGATCAGGTGCTGAAAGTTACGGAGAGGGTCATAACCCAACTAATTAGGGAGAGAGTTAGTCTAGATGAGATGCAGTTTGGTTTTATGCCAGGGAGAAGTACCACTGATGCTATATTTCTGGTAAGGCAGCTGCAGGAGAAATATATAGCCAAAGATAATCCTCTGTACTTGGCTTTTGTCGACTTGGAGAAAGCCTTTGACAGGGTCCCCTGATCTCTTATCTGGTGGTCAAAGGGATAGACAAGTGGTTGGTGAGAGCTGTACAAGCCATGTACAGGGATGCTGTCAGTAAAGTGAGGGTTGGCAATGAGAATAACGAATTCAGGGTACAAGTAGGGGTTTGCCAAGGATCACTCCTCAATCCCCTCTTGTTCATCATAGTCTTACAGGCAATAACAGAGGAATTTAAGACAGGCTGATGACCTTGTTCTTATAGCTGAATCACCACCAGAAAACTAGAGAAGAAATTTTAGGTATTGAAGCAAGGTCTAGAATTGAAGGGCTTTAGAGTCAATCTAACAAAAACCAAAGTCTTAGTAAGTAGAAAGGCAGACAAATCACAAATCCTTTCAGGTAGATGGCCCTGCTCAATCTGTAGAAAAGGTATAGGTAGAAATTCCATAAGATGTACCTGGTATAAGCTATGGACACATAAGAGGTGCAACAACATCAGAGGAAGGTTTACAGAGAAAATAGCATTTTACATTTCCATTACACATAAAATAATTTTCTCTCAATTTTAATCTGGTTTAAAATCATTCTATTTACTTTCCACTCCAGATTCTAATTTTCTCTTTTTTCCTTCTTTTCTTCCTTCCTCGTCCAACATACTGTCTCGTAACGTTGCATTATCCAACGGTTTTTTCAAATAAGATATGTAGCAATCTTCCCTACTCGCAGTTGTCACATTCGGTAATAATGTCTTACAGTTGAGTTGATTCTTATGTATTTCCCTGAAGAGAAGATTACATCTTTCTCAACATCACTCATTCCTTTGGAATGACCAATTGTAATCTTCGAAACATATGTCGGAAATAAAAGAAAT
>NC_068984.1:97175492-97179023 GCF_001194135.2 Octopus bimaculoides | reverse complement strand
CACTCATTCCTTTGGAATGACCAATTGTAATCTTCGAAACATATGTCGGAAATAAAAGAAATCATTTAACACATGCGTATAACTCCATTTATTTAATCTTATACTTATTCAAAATACCTCAAATTAACAGGGAGTTTCTACCTTGTAAACAGGAGTTACACCAGTTATTTTGTGAACTTTTGCTACCCTGGTAATTATTAACCAATTTATTTTGTCAGAGTTAATTGTTAACTAAGAGAAAATAAGTATATATAATTAAATATATATATATATGTGTGTGTGTATGTATATATGTGTGTGTGTGTGTATTATGTATATGTATTTGTGTGTGTCTGTGGTTGTCCCCCCCCCCGCCATCGCTTGATAACTGATACTGGTGTGTTTATGTCCCCATAACTTAGAGGTTCGGCAAAAGAAGCCGATAGAATGAGTACTAGGTTAACAAAGAATAAATCCTGGGGTCGATTCCTTCTACTATCACCTTTTGAGGCAGTGCTCCATCATGAACGCAGTCAAATGACTGAAACAAGTATATATATATATATATATATATATATATATTAAATATATACTTTTATAAAACAAATTTTACAAAATATATAGTATCTGTTAACAGTCTTAGCCAAAAACTCACAGTTGAGTTTTTGTATATATATATGTATACATGTCTCTTAAAGGATAGAGCTCAAAATCAATGCATTGAAGATACTTTATTGCAGCAACAATTATAATAACAGAAACAACCACAATAAGCCAAACCTATGCACGAAATCCCTCGCCATAAGGCGGTTTATTATTTACGCTTACATCGATACCTCTGTGGTGTTGTTTTGCATTTATAATAAAATTAATATATACATATAAAAATAAATATACAGTACAGTTCTGTTTCTACTTCGCGGGTTTTCACCTATCGCAGAGCTTTTTGGAACGTAGCACCCGCGATAGTCGAGGAATTACTGTACACACATACCGCTGTCAATCAGCAGTAATGGAATGTGTTTTTTCATAAACACTATTTTCAAAAGCCATTCTTAACCGGATCTCACCGATGTCGCAATCGACCGTACCGTTGAGTTCATGGTAAACTACCAGTTCGTCATTTCTGTTTTCTTTTAAACACGTTGTTTTCTATTTTACTGAATACAGTCTTTATTACACCACTATGTGAGTTTTACTACTTTCATTTACTTTATAACTATAAAACGATTTATATGCATTGTTAATTTTTAATATTTCCATTTATATTTTTCTTTGCATCACATTTTGCCTTTCTATATGGTTTGATAGTGTGTAGAGTTTTAACCTTTCAGAATCCGGCATTTTTGTTTTGGTGCTCGCTCTAATGTTTTCAGTTGAAAATATTTTAATGATAAATTAAACGGAGAATATCCTCAAGAAATTATTGAAACTATAAAATAGGGAGAAATCTTGAGAAATTATTAATAAAGTACGATATTACAGCGTGTAATGTAAGCAAACGCGTTACACCAGCAACGAACTTAGTCTGGGACTCGGTTTCATTTCCTAGTTATAACTATTTTACTTTACATCTGGAAACTGTTATTCGATTTGTTAGAATGTCGCAATGAAAATACCAAAACAGTAAACAAATCGCCCTCAAGTAACATCCAACTCTCTTAAATAGGTCAGTGTAGTAATTGACACTCGTAAAATGCCGGTATGGTCATGGCTAGAATGACTTTGATCATAGTTCTGCTCTATCAAGGTTGACCAGATACTAATCCATTAGGCCTGAATGTCACAACTGTCTTATTTCAAACATGAAACAGTTGATTAGTCGAAACATGTCCATTATTTAAAACCCAGCTTCTATTTTTCTTTTTCGTTCGTTCATTAATTGATATTCAGACGAAAGTAAAGAATACGCACACCCGGTGTTTTTGTTACGCCGAAAACGGGTAGTGTGCGTATTCTTTACCTCCGCAGATGTTTAATTAAGAATATTTCAATTAACTATCATCTTCAAGTAATTAAAAGCAAAACTTGAAACTATATATGACGACGATTTGTATAAAGATCGAAGACGTTCCACTTATGACCACCCCGTCTTATTTAGGGATATAGACCTTATCTAATGCACCCTTCCTTATTCAAGAGAAATTTGGCTGTTATTTCTAACGTCTTGACCGACAGCGTAGTGATTATCTGTTTTGTTTCGAGAATATTGTTAATTTCGTGCGACAGTTCAGAAGTTTAAAACGAATGAAGTCTATATATATGTTAACTGAAATTCAAAAACATGTGGGTATGTGTAAGTAAAGCTAAGAGAAATAACTCAAAGTGACCAGTGGCATATATAATGTTTGTGTCTGCGTGAATGAATGTTTACATCATGTGGTTCACATGTGGTATTATCACAACTTCCGGTTCAGCATTTTTTTCAGACATGTGCTTCCCGGTGTATCACTTACTCTATACTTCTAAAGATATGAAAACCATTAGATTAACTATTTGTCGACGTTTATTCGGTGGGTATTTTATTGTATATATATTCGGTTAATTAAAAGCTTTCGGTTATTTTGTGTGGCAATTATGAAGTAGGAATTATGTATTATAAAATAAATGGATACGCACACAGAATAATGTGAGTCCCTCCCCATCGAGGGATTACTTGTTTTGTGTGGTATCCCTCGCATCTCTATATTTACATTTTTAAATCCAGATGATGCACTCAATTCCATCTGTTATTGCTCTATACCCGTTGGGATCGAAGTGACCAATACGTGGTAGTTTGTGACTTGCAGGGGACACTTTCCACTGCACCGTGCCATCATGTTGTCATATGGTATGTAAAGTATCTCAATGACCCTGAATGCGATATAAGTTTAATTTTGAATCAGTGCAAGGGAGGGGAAAAAAACTAAGAAAGATCCAGGCGATGTTTCGTTTAATGACGCAGAAAGTGAAATCTATGAAGTCGGCAGAGATTGTCATTTGCGGGAAACTCGAAAGCGAATGCATTATTTTCTTTGAGACAATAAAATCGACACAAACATAATATTACAAAATGGTCTGTATAAAATTCATCTTTTTGAAAATGCTTTTGATATATTTTATTATAATTTTAAAAATAGTAAAGACAGGATAAAACTATCGAGGGCAGTATACCAATACATAAAGCTTTACAAGTTGAGAAAAAGAATCTTATTTAAAACTCTGATAATGCCTGCATACACCATGCTTCTAAGCTTTTCCATCTGAACATGTGTAGCGATATACCATACACATTTGGATTAATGTTGACATTACCCGGAAACGAAATCGAAAAAAAAAAAAAGTGTAGAAAACGAATCTGAAAACAAAAATGTGCGGAGAGCAATGGGGGTGGTGAAAGGCCTTCGAAAAATGCACGAAATCTAATCTGATGTTTTTCCTTTATAACTTTTAGGAAAATGTTTTTCTTTTTTTCGATGAATGAATTACGGTGACCTAATATGTCACAAAGTACTTTTTTGTTTGGAAAACAGGGGCTGTTTCTTTCTTTAAAGTTTCGTTAAATTTTTACAA
>NC_068984.1:97169810-97175482 GCF_001194135.2 Octopus bimaculoides | reverse complement strand
TAGAAAACGAATCTGAAAACAAAAATGTGCGGAGAGCAATGGGGGTGGTGAAAGGCCTTCGAAAAATGCACGAAATCTAATCTGATGTTTTTCCTTTATAACTTTTAGGAAAATGTTTTTTTTTTTTAAATGAAATTTTATATAAATACCTTTTAAATGGCATGCATTACGGATGACTAATATACTGCAAACCCCTTATTTTTCTTCATCAAAAGAGTGACGAGGAAACCAGAATTATTGGAAAATGTTTTTCTTTTTTTCGATGAATGAATTACGGTGACCTAATATGTCACAAAGTACTTTTTTGTTTGGAAAACAGGGGCTGTTTCTTTCTTTAAAGTTTCGTTAAATTTTTACAAGTGTACCATTATAAAAATTAGTGGTAATGAAGTCTGGACAGGAGAGAGAAACAATGATACAAAATCCTTATAAAAACCACGCTAGTGTTTGTGTGTGTGAAACAAAGTATTATATTAAAACGAAATATCTTTTACTTACCCCTTAAAAATGACTAGTTTTCAAATGGTATCCAGTGTTTTCACTTTCCTTTAGCAATTTTTCATGCCAAAATTTTAATCAGGTAAACTAATACGTTTGAATTTTGTGTGGAAAGAGGGAGAGAGAGACACACACACACATCTTTCATGTAATATACTTTGTGTAGCTAAACTTCCAATGGCATAGCAATGTCATGGGTCAAATGAAGCAAGTGAGTGATTTCATATATATATATGTGTGTGTGTATATTTACATATATATATATCATCATCATCATTGTTGTTTAATGTCCACTTTCCATGCTGACATGGGTTTGACGGTTTGACTGAGGGCTGGCAAGGCAGAAGACTGCACCAGGCTCCATTCTGATCTGGCAATGTTTCTACAGCTGGATGCCTTCCTAACGCCAACCGCTCTAAGAGTGTTGTGGGTGCTTTTTACGTGGCATGAGGGCCAATCAGCTGGTACTGGCATCAACCATGTTTGAATCATGCTTTTTATGTGCCACTGGACTGGGTGCCAATCAGGCGGTTCTGTCATCAGCCACGGTAACGACTTCACTTGCCTCAACAGGTCTTCACAAGCACAGTTTACTGCCCAATGATTGAAGGGTACTTTTAAATAGGTTGGTTTACCAGGTCTTCTCAAGCAGAGCATATCTCCAAAGGTCTCAGTCACTTGTTATTGTCTCAGTGATGCCCAATGTTGTGCTTCAACACATCCCAGGTCTTCCTGGGTCTGCTTCTTCCACAGGTTCCCTCTACCGCTAGAGTGTGACACTTTTTCACACAGCTGTCCTCATCCATATGCAACACATGACCAAACCATCGCAGTCATCTCTCTTGCATATGTGTGTGTGCATATATATATGTATATATCATCATCATCATCGTTTAACGTCTGCTTTCCATGCTAGCATAGGTTGGACGATTTGACTGAGGACTGGCAATCCAGAAGGCTGCACCAGGCTCCAATCTGATCTGGCAGAGTTTCTACAGCTGGATGCCCTTCCTATCGCCAACCACTCCGAGAGTGTAGTGGGTGCTTTTACGTGCCACCGGCACGGGCCAGTCACACAGTACTGGCAACAGCCATGCTCAAAAGGTGTTTTTTACGTGCCACCTGCACGGGAACCAGTCCAGTGACACTGGCAACGACCTCGCTCGAATGATTTTCTAACGTGCCACCAGCACAAATGCTAGAAGGCAACGCTGGTAACGATTACGCTCTAATGGTGCTAAGAACCTCTATGACTACTGAAACTATTAACCCAACTTTCAAGATACTTATCTGTTGTATGGGTACTTGTTGCCTTGGCCATCCATGCTATTTCAAGGAGGATTCATCTCCATAGTACTATAGAAGCTGCAGTTAGATATCAACCACATGATGTCCTGAAGTTATGAAAACATAAACCTATTATCTAGAAAGTCATTATACAACAATTACTGTAAGAATTTAACTCTTGCTCTGTATACTCAGTAGTTCAATACCTTAACTACACTTTCAGAGGGGGAAATTTCAAACATTCATCATTGATAGTACTTTGTGTGTGTGCGTGTGCGCGCATATGTGTGTGTATGTATGTATGTATATGAATGTATCATAGACCTCCAGGCAATAACAGAGGAACTCCTCTCTGCTGATGACCTTGCTCTAATAGCGGAGTCACTATCAGAACTAGAGAAGTTTCAGGTGTGGAAACAAGGTCTAAAATCAAAGGGCCTTAGAGTCAATGTAGTAAAAACCAAAGTCTTAGTAAGTAGGAAGGCAGACAAATCACAAGTCCCTTCAGGTAGATGGCCCTGCTTGATCTGTAGAAAAGGCATAGGTAGAAACTCCATAAGATGTATCCAGTGTAAGCTATGGACACATAAGAGGTGCAGCAATATCAAAGGAAGGTTAACTTGGAAGATAGTTTTTGTGTGTGGTAGATGCATAGGAGCAATAAACACTGAAAATGTGCAGAAAACCACTTACGTCACATGCCAGGGAGAAAAACTAGAAGTAGTTGATAGCTTCTGTTATCTAGGTGACGAAGTTAGTAGTCGGGGAGGGTGCACTGAAAGTGTAGCTGCTAGAATAAGAATAGCCTGGGCAAAGATCAGAGGGCTCCTACCTCTGCTGGTAACAAGGGGGCCTCTTGCTCAGGTTGGAAGGTAGACTGTATGACGTGTGCTAACTGCCATGCTGCATGGCAGTGAAATATGGGCTGTGGCTGCTGAAGCATAAGCTTGCAAGAAATGAAACTAGTAAGCTCTGCTGGATGTGTAATGTCAGTGTGCATACACAACAGTGTAAGCACCCTGATAGAAAAGTTGGATCTAAGAAGCATCAGGTGTGGTGTGCAAGAGAGATGACTGCGCTGGTCATGTGTTGCATATGGATGAGAACAGCTGTGTGAAAAAGTGTTACACCCTAACAGTGGAGGGAACCTGTGGAAGAGGTAGACCCAGGAAGAGCTGGGATGAGGTGGTGAAGCACCACGGAGGTAATGACAAGTGACCGAGAACTTTGGAGATATGCTGTGTTTGAGAAGACCCAGCAAGCCAAGTGAGACCGTAAACGTGGCCTATGCCAGTGTCGCATAACCAGCCCGTTTAAGAGTACCCAGCAATTATTGAGCAATATACTGTGCTTAAGAAGACCTGTTGAGTCAAGTGAAATCATTGTCATAGCCAATGCCAGTACTGCCTGACTGGCACCCATGCCAGTGGCATGTAAAAAGCACCCTTTGAGCATGGTTGTGGCCAGTGCCACCAGACTGGCTCCTGTGCTGGTGGTGCGTAAAAAGCACCATTCGAGCGGGGTCATTGCCAATACCACCTGACTGGCCCCTGTGCCGGAGGCATGTAAAAAAAGCACCCACTACACTCTCGGAGTGGTTGGCATAAGGAAGGGCATCCAGCTGTAGAAACTCTGCCAGATCAGATTGGAGCCTGATGCAGCCTCCTAGCTTGCCACTCCTCGGTCAAACTATCCAACCAATGCCAGCATGGAAAGCAGACATTAAACGACGATGATAATGATGATATATATATGATGATGATATATATATGATGATGATATATATATATATATATATATATATATATATATAGATCCAAATATTCTCTGTATAGAAGATACTTAGCAGTGCTCAGAAGATTAAAACTTAGACTTTGATGTCTTTACAGGTGCTCATTCCACAAGATAAAGAAAGGCTATAAGAGGGATCAGGTTGAGCGGGTGTAGAAGCAATTATGGGGATAAGCAAATTAGATACATCAAATATCATCATCATCATCGTTTAACATCCGCTTTCCATGTTGGCATGGATTGGACAGTTTTAACTGAGGAGTGGTGAGCCAGATGGCTGCACCAGGCTTCAATCCGATCTGGCAGTTTCTACAGCTGGATGCCCTTCCTAACGCCAACCACTCCGAGAGTGTAGTGGAAGCTTTTACGTGCCACTGGCATGAGGGCCAGTCAGGCAGTACTGGCAACGGCCATGCTCAAATGGTGTTTTTTACATGCCACCTGCACAGGAGCCAGTCCAGCAGCACTGGCAACGATCTCGCTTAAATGTTGTTTTTCAAGTGCCAGTAAGGCGATGCTGGTAACGATCATGCTCGAATGGTGCTTTTTATGTGCCACCGGCACGGGAGCCGGTCAGCGGCCCTGGCAATGATCCCGCTCGGATGGTGCTCTTGGTGTTCCACTAGCACGGATGCCAGTCAGGCAGTGTTGTCATCAGCCATGTTAGCGAATTTGAATTCGATTTCACTTGTCTCAACAGGTCTTCGCAAGCAGAGTGAAAGAAAGGTACGCATAAGTGGGCTGGTTACACCACTGGCATAGGCCACGGGTTGTGGCCTTACTTGCCTTGCTGGGTCTTCTCAAGCACAGCATATTTCCAAAGGTCTTGGTCATTAGTCATTGCCTCAGTGAAGTACTTCGCTCTTCTTAAACTATTTTTCTCCTCTCACCATTCCCTGTCTCAATACTCCCAGTCCCCCCTCATACACTTCGTTCTCCACATTTAATCATTACATCTTTAAGCTTCTCTGCATTAAGATTTGAAATGCAAGCTCTTCTCTACCCCAATGAAGGAGGCTTATTTCATCCTATGTTAGATGCATCCATACGGCCACATTTTGTGATGGACTAAATCCACCAACATTATTATGGATCGTTGAGCCCCCAGAAACAGCTATTGGATTCATAATACCTTTATTCTACCCCTTTAAATTTCTATGTCATTTGTACTCTAAGTTGGACCTATTTATATAAATATATATATATTTATACATATAAATTCATAATTCATCATCTGAAAGTTTCCACCTTTTGTTTTCTCTCGTTTTGCATGTATACATATATATATACATATTTTGTATTTGATGTACTTAATATATTTAATATACTTGATGTGTCTAATTTGCTTAACTCAATAACTGCCTGTGTATATATATATATATATATACACTAGCAGTGCTGCCCGGGATTAAGCTAGGATTATTAAGTGATCAAGTGCTTTATTTCAAACCAAAATAAGTAACATCGACATCAGATTTGAGCGAAATCCATTGAAATTGGTTTGACTGAAAATGGTTTGCTGGCAATTTGATTGGGAAATCCCATAAGGAATCAGTTTATTGGTTATTTTCACTTATTGACTCTTTTTTTAAATGTTGCATTAGAGATCTGCATAGGAGAAGGTTGATCTGAAGGTTTGCATTGGGGATCTGGATTGGAGTAACTTAGGAAAACTTACCAACAGCCTTAACCAAAAAATAAGCGGCCTGTCTCTTGTAGGTTAACTCTAACCCTAACCCTAATCCTAACCCTGACCCTAAAACCGTAACCCTAACATCAACCCTAATCCTAACCCTAACCCTAGCACTAACCCTAAACCCTAAACTCTAACCCTAACCTTAATCCTAACCCTAAAACCCTTACCCTAAAACTGTAGTGGAAATCGTGCGGGTGTTAATCTAAAAAATTACCAAACCCTTTTTGTGGTCCAAAAAACGGGTTGGGGTGGGGGGGAGCCTGGGAAATTTTACCTATTTATATTGTGTAATTCATTGACAAATTGTTACATACCTCTTTGTTTCATTGTTGTTAAATGGATTGTCAATAAACCTTTTTCTTCGGCGTGAAATATAAACGAAACTCTTTCGCTCCCAAAG
>NC_068984.1:97158759-97169071 GCF_001194135.2 Octopus bimaculoides | reverse complement strand
GAAAATCCACTGTCACATATAGAAAAATTAATAAGTAAAAGCACAATAAATAAGTATAATATAATACAAAGTAGATATAAGATTAAGATATTATCTTTATCTTATGATATTATACTTATTTATTGTGCTTTTACTTATTAATTTTTCTATATGTAACTGGATTTTCATCGATGAGTTCATGAACCTTGGTTCTTTTCCCTAAAACTATATCATCATCATCATCATTCTGTTGTTCTTCTTCTTCAGATGGCCTTGACGTGTTGGTTGTACTCACCATATCAAGTGGTGAAGACAAGGCTAAGGGTAGCTGTGCCAGCCGAGGTGTCCCGGCACATATCCACCTGGAAGAAACGCATTGCGAAGCAGCAAGCCATAGAGGAGACTGTGGTGCAATACACAGCAGAGGATGTCAGTCACCTGAATGAAAGACTCTATGCGTGGGGCTTCTCTGCCACTGGTGCACTGGGTAAGTTAACTGTTTGTCTGTTGTGGTCTCATAAAGTTGGATACTTGGTAGTGGAATGAATATGTGCTTTTGTGTGTTTGCTGTTATTGATGCATTGGTATGTGTGTGCTAAGATATTGGGTCATCCCATAAATAATGCAGTTTTTTTTATACTTCTTTTATTTTTCAAAATTAAGATAAACAAAGTTCTTTTTTAATTTAAAATATCCTCTCCTTCATTTTCTACAATGCTCTGGTAGACTTGCAAGGCCCCTTTTCCAAAATTCACTTGTCTGTGATGAAAAATACTCCTCCAGTACTGTTCTGACCTTGTCTACAGAATTCATATTTTTCTCGTCCAAATGACCTTGAAGCCTGTGGGATAATTGATAATCAGATGAGGTAGTGTCCAGCTAATATGGTGGGTGGGGCATCATTTCCCATTCAAACTGCTCCAGCCTTTGCAATATCATCCTCACTGTATGTGGCTGAGCATTATCCTGATGGAAGAATACCTTTTGTCTTGAAATCAAAGATAGTCGCTTTTCTTCTAGTACTAATTTAAGAAGCCACTCAAGGTACTTGCGGTAGTTCTCCTTTGTTATCATTTGGTTTGGGTTTAAAAGTTCAAAGTAGACTAAATGTTTCATATCCCACCAAACAATTAACAACACCTTACATGGGTGAAGACCTTCTTTAGCCTGGGGTGCTAGTGTTTCTCCTTTCCCTACCCACTGTTTTCAGCACTTGACATTTTTATAGAGAACCATTTCTCATCGCCAGTCACTATTTGGTCCATAAAAAGGTTCATTTGTGAGATGTGACAGCAAAGAAGAGCACACGGTCCTTCTCTGTGTGCAATTAGACTCGGAAAGTTTGTGAGGAACCTATTGACCCAATTTGCTGACTTTTCTGATGGCATGCAGGTCTCGAAGAATGGTGGAATGATCAAATCCAAGCTTCTGTTAGTTCCTTAACAGTTACAATGGGATTTTGTTCCACCAGGATTTGCAGGACGTCCTCGTTGAGCTCTACAGATCTTCCAAGATGAAGCGTGTTCATTTCTTGAACCACCTTTGACACTGGCTTACGCTTATTGTCCAGTCCCCATATGCTGCATTAATATTTCTCGCACTTTCCGTTGCGTTGTTGCCTTTATTGAACTTATAAAGCAAAATATGCAGAATGTGCTCTTTTGTCACTTCCATTTTAGTTTTGAAAAAATAACTCTTAAAATCGAACTCTACTCTTCAAAACTTGCACTAAATATAAGGACAAGGTAAAATTACTACCTGCTTTTATAGCAAGTTGATGCATGTAGTTTATTGTGTCTTTTCGTGCAATTGAAAAAACTGCATAATTTATGGGATGACCCAATATATACTCTTTACTCTTTACTTGTTTCAGTCATTTGACTGCGGCCATGCTGGAGCACTGCCTTTAGTCGAGCAAATTGACCCCAGGACTTATTCTTTGTAAGCCTAGTACTTATTCTATCGGTGTCCTTTGCCGAACCGCTAAGTTACGGGGACGTAAACACACCACCATCGGTTGTCAAACGATGTTGGGGGGACAAACAAAGACACACAAACATATACACACACATACATATCCATATATACGACAGGCTTCTTTCAGTTTCCGTCTACCAAATCCACTCACAAGGCTTTGGTCGGCCCGAGGCTATAGTAGAAGACACTTGCCAAAGGTGCCATGCAGTGAGAATAAACCCGGAACCATGTGGTTGGTAAGCAAGCTACTTACCACGAAGCTAAAGCACACAGAATGAAACCACTTAGCACAGATTGACCTTGAATTCTGTTGTGCATGTGCACTAAATTTTAATGTTCTAGCTCACTTCCGCTGTTTACAGCAGTGCATGGAAGGAACGTGTGTAGCGTGTGATCATTACATTGACCATTACAGAGAAAGTTGAGCAGAGAATCTGCATTGAATTTTACCAAAAGCTTGGCGATACCTGCTCAGAGGCCCATGCAAAATTTTCAAAAGGTTTTCATTATTCTCAACACATTCAAGGAGATTTTGTGCAGCTGAAACCCGAGTGTCTTTTTGGTCAGCTGAAAACAGTTTTGGCACAAACTTGGCAGACATGCATCTCATACCCAAATCTTCAGTGATAACGGACTGAACTGAGCCATAACTAATCTGCGCATCCTCTGATATCTCACAGATGGTGGTTCAATGATTTCCCCTCACAGCTGCATGCACATCTATGATGTTTTTCTCAGTTCTACTAGTTGCGGGACTCACAGAGCGTTCGTCAGTATTGACATTTTTTGGGCCATCTTGGAAACGTCTGAACCTCTCATACACTTGTGTGCAGCTCATACACCCCTCTCCACGCACTTTCTGCAACTTTGCATAGGTCTCTGAGCGGGTGTCACCATGACAACTTTCTCTGTCATGGTCAATGCGACGATCACATGCTACACACGTTTCTTCCAAGCACTGTTGTAAACAGTGGAAGTGAGCTAGAACGTTAAAATTTACTGCACATGTACAGCAGAATTCAAGGTCAATCTGTGCCAAGCAGCTTCACTCTGTGTGCTTTAGCTTCGTTACTATGGCAACAATCTGGATACTTATTGATCTGACCTCATACACACACACACACACGCACAAGCACATGAAGAAAGAGAGAAAAAGAGAGAGAGTGATTAAAAGTTGATATGGGTAGGCTGTATCATATTTAAAAGTGATTAATGCATGTTTAATTAACACTAGCTGATTATCTAATTATGACAGACAGATTATCAAAGTGGCTAATTGTATAAAGACATGCTAGAAAAGTTACATAATTAGACTATACCTGTTCTGAAGTTGTGTGTGTGTGTGTGTGTGTGTGTGCATGTTAGGGAAGGAAATGTACTGTGACCTTAAACCAAAAGAAAAATAAATTTTATCTAAAGTGCAGAGCTGTCAGTCTGTTTTAAGCACAAGGCTCTCTCTGTTTCTGTAGTATAGGATTCTACCCATTTGAAGTACAGGGCTCCTTGTTTGGCTGAAGTATATGTTTCTCTGTCTCTCTGAGGTACAGGCCTGTTTTCTTGCCTCAGTCCTTGTTATTGCATGTTTCCTATCAATCTTATTTTATTACTCACATGTAAAAGGAATCACATCTAAATGCCTCTTCAGTTCTGAAAGGATTTTCAAGGGACCAAATGTTAGTTCTCTTTACTAGGAGGAATCTTTTGAATAGGATGTCAGCTGATCTGATACTTATTCCCAACAGCTAGGTAAACTGAGCCAGTTGTTATCATTTTACATCTACTTTCCTTGCTGACATAAACTGAAAAGGTCATCATAGTCCAAATTGGTTCTTATTCATAGTTATTGATCTTCTAAAGGAGTTGAGGACTACTACTCATTTATGTGTTCTATTTTTTGGTATGGCTTCTTTAGTTGGATGTTCTTCCTATTGTCAACCATCTTATAGTGAGTATTGATTGTATTTTATCATGGTATTAGCACTCAAGAGGTTAGCTTCTCAGTGGTAAGTCTAAAAACTGTTCCTTCTTCTCTATGCTATCTCCATAAATTTGTTCCTTTTTCTCTCACTACTGAGCAGGAAGAAGGCCAGACTGAAAGAATAATGAGAGAGAGAGAGAGAGAGAGAGAGAGAGAGAGAGAGAGAGAGAGAGAGAGAGATGGATAAAAATAAAGAAAAGTGGTGTTAAGGGTGGATTGAATACAGAGATATCCAATGCAATGCCTTGTCTCATTACACTGGTGTTGTAAGTGGAGAGAGATATTGTTAGAGAGAAACAATTAGGAGAGAAAGTGGAAGATGAAAGAATAATGATGGGAAGAGAGTAGTAGATGGAGACTTAGTATGAACATAATAGTTGAGAGAACCAATGTGTAGATATACATCCCAAACTCCACCAACACTACCAACACCACCACCACTACCATCACCGCCACTGCCACCATTATTTTTATGTTTGTGTTTCACAGTGGATCCTCTCCAGCACAGCATTTTCCCACAACTTACAGTGTTATTGTCATCTCCTTAATGATGTTCAGCTTTTTTAAGTCAGTTTTCACCACTTCATTCCATGTTTGGCAGTATCCCTCTTCTACAAATTTTATCCACTTTGATCTCTTGACATTTCTTTATACAACTGACATCCTCCATATCCATCCCTCTCTTTATTATAAAAGTAATTTTAATTAAGTGGAAACTATCTTGATCTTTACATTAAGTATATGTTAGCAATGACTCTGCCTTTATATTCTTAACCTTATAAAACAATACCATGTAGCTCAAGAGAGTTTAACTTAATTCTAGCCAGCCAAGTAATCCAAAAGAGAGGCCTTTTTGTTGTTTCATTATTAAGGTGTCCTGTTTGATATTAAGATGATATGATAATTTAAAATTGTTATGCTCTAAAAGGATCAGTTATCTTTTTTGTTTCTTTATTAAAGGGATCAAGTCCTATTTAAGACCTGGGGTGAAGCAGACACACCTATCCTTCATGCATCGTCCTGCTAGATTAAAATTCTTCGATGAGCAACATTTAAAGGTAAAACAATACATTGCTGCTGTTTTTTTATTTGTTTTTGTTGTTACCTTTTATTTATGTATTTTAGATGTATTAAAATGTATGTCGTGGAGTATATAAGGAGATATGAGGTATATTCTGTAGATGTAGGTAGGTGTTGGGTAAATTGTGGATATGTAGATAGGTAGATATGGGGTATATTGGAGATGTGAATGTGTGAAGGGTATGAGTAAATGTAGGTGAGTGTGAGTTTTGTGGATTAAAGCTAATTCAGCAAAATCTTGTGCATGTATGTTCAGTAGATCTATGATTGAAGGCAATCTGACCATGACTACTCCATTTTTTTGGTAATTAAAAAATACATATGTGCTTTCTTTCTTAAGATATCATTTGAAAGATATTTGGCTACTGTTTTAAGCAGGTCAGCCAATTGCACATTGATTCCTTCTTTGACTTGAGAAACTATTGTTTTGAATTTAACTCTACACAGTGCTCAGTTAATATATATATATATACACAAAGTGGTATCAAAAAGTTCCATGACTAGTTCTGTAGTGCTGTAGTGTACTAACAGATGGGAGCACATGATTGTGTGCACAGTGAGCTAGCAGCAACCTTCATGAGGCAGTGTGCCAAGTGACATCGCTGTGTTTACTTCACAAGTTGTGAAATTTGTGTTTTTGCGATCATGTATGCTATAGTCTGAGATTTTTGTCATGGACTGGAAGTTGGAACAAAGAGCCAACATGAAATTTTGTGTTAAACTTAGGAAGTCTGCTACAGAGATATTGAGCATGCTTTGGCAAGCTTACAGTGATGAATCAATGGGTCGCATGCAATGTTTTGAGTGGCATGTGCACTTGATAAGTGAAAGAACACCCCTGGAATATGATGAACGATCTGGAAGACCTACCAGGAGTGTCACCCCTGGAAATGTGGAGAAAATTCATCAGCTTTTGCATGAGGATTGTCAGAGGGCAATTGATGACATTACTGATTTTGTTTGTTACATGGGTCCATGTGGGCAATCCTAATGTCTAGATTCTTCATAACGACAATGCACCCTGACACTGAGCTCTCCTCACTCATGATTTTCTCACCAAAAACAATATGGTATCACTTCCACGCCCATCCTGTTTGCCAGATTTAACACCTGTAGACTTCCATCTCTTCCCCAAGATGAAAATTCAGCTCAACGGTCACTGTTTTAACACTGTTGATGAGATCCAGAGTGAATCGCAGAAGTCTTTGACTTGCTTATGGAAAACGACTTCCAGGCTGTATTTCAAAAGTGGCAGGAATGCTGGGACCGGTGTATTGCTGCGCAAGATGACTATTTTGAAAAATATGATGTTAAAACTTTGGTAAATTTTTTATTAAACATAACTAGTCCGGGAACTTTTTGATACCACCTTGTAATGTTCTAGATTTGCTTACAGTAGTAAGTTGTGCCTTCCCACCATATTGGATTAGGTGAACCAAACTATTTATAGTTAAGTTGGGAACCATAAATAAACAGTCTGACCAGTCTGGCCAGCATTAAGAGTGCTCACCCTGACTATAAGCAAAAAATAATTGAGCTAGAAACAGCAGCCAAATCAAACCTGGCCTTCTTAAAACATCAAGGACAATTGGATAATGCAATTCTAAATACACTGTTTAAAAAAAGATGGGGAAGTCATGGCTAGAATGCCTGCGATTATAGGTCATAGGTCTACTGGATAAGAGCTGACAAAGGACTAAACAACAACCAAATACTTATAGTGGATTTGAACTTATGACTTCTGAGTTGAAAGCACATTTACTTTCTTTTTTTTTTTTCTTTTTTGTTACTTAATTTTGTGTAGTTGTTTGTGAATGGTGAATAATATTTTAGAAGTTTCTAAATATTTATCTGTCAGTCTACCTCTTCGTCAAGCAGGATCACAAATAATTTGGTACAACTGGGAAAACAAGCACGAAAATATTTAATGATAATAAATGCTGTGTGAAAATGTTTATTACTTTTTTTCCTCATATCTTAAGGCAGCAAACTGGCAAAGTTGTTAGCACACTGGGCAAAATGCTTAGTGACATTTTGTCTGTCTTTATGTTCTGAAAATTCTACCAAAGTTGACTTTGCCTTTCATCCTTTCAGGGTTGATAAAATAAGTACCAGTTGAGGACTTACCCACTCCTCTGAAATTGCTGGTCTTGTGTCAAAATTTGAAACTAATATTTTCACATATCTCTTTACATACATACATTCATTTATACATGTTTACATTCACATACACACACACACATTTACATATCTATTTACACATTCTTTAACACGCACACACATTTACATATCTATTTACACATTCTTTAACACACACACATCTGATATAGTGCAGCTGCTATGTATAGACATCTTGGACCAAATCCAGAGAAAAGCCTCAATTGATTGGCATTAAATCACACATTCCAGTCTCTGACCCACAGGCATGTTGCTACTATAATAGTCAGTGCTCCTCTGAGTTGATTCAGGCACTCCCAACCTACTTGTTTCTCCATCTCTTGGTCACCCTTGTTATATTCCCTCCCATTTGAGGCACTGCATGTCCATGTCCTTCCATCACTGAATGTCCACCCACTTGGAATCTCCTCTTTGTTCATGTCTTTCCTTAAGTGTTCACTTGCAAGTTTAAACAAAACATTAATGGTATCACTTTCACCAGTCTTAGAGGGCCTGTAAATATCATAGGACTGCTTCGTCTTCCAGACATTGCAATTAAAAAAAACCTAAATCATACATTGACACACACACACACACGCACGCATGCACGCACACACGCACGCACACACACACACACACTCACTCACTCACTCACTCTCTCTCTCTCTCTCTCTCTCTCTCTCTCTCTTGCACATATTCTTTTACATATATACATTAATCTTTCTCTGATTTTCAGGTTGGCCATGTTGCCTGTGGTTATGGTTTTACATTATTCCAGTCTAGTTTACAAGGTTCCTCTGTACTTCTTGGCACTGGTATCAACACTGATTCACAGATTGGATGTTATCAAATGCAGAAGGACTCGGGTAAGTTAGAAACTATTTGGCTGCTAGTTATACTCTAAAACATTATGTTACCAGTGGTTACAGTTTAGAATACTGAATAACTCGTACATCAAAACAAAGAAATGTAAATTAAAAACATCATTTTAAACACTGTGAATGTAAGTAATAAATATTCTAGAAATTTTGTCTTTAGAATAACGCAGATTCATACAGATTGAAGTTTATTTCAAGTTTCTAAAGCTTGTACATATATTTACCTTTCTATATGTCTGTGGGCACATATGAATGAATGAGTGAACTGCTATGATTTCTACTGTAGAATGGTATTAAACATTATAGTCCCTAGTTTGAGAAAGTTGAAAAAACTGTGGGCCACTGGCAGAGTTAATAATTAAGTTAATGACTATTTTCTCATTTAAACAGGTGTTTTATCACTTAAGTAATTAAATCTTCTTGGTTTACTTCATTAAGCATTTTAGCACTAGCTACTTATTTGTTTAGCCCACCAGGATAGGTATTTAATATCTAGGTAGGAGAGGTAGAAGTACTAGTCAATATATTGCTATAAAGCAGTGGTTCTCAACCATTCTTTAGCTATTAACCTCTTTGATCCCTACTTTACTGGAGTAGACCTTCAAAATCATCCAATTTCTAAAAAATTCCATTATATTTTTATAATTAAATATTATTAGGAATTGTATTAAAGCATTGTTAGAATATTTTGTGTATTGTAGAAGTATAACCAATTTGTTGTGCATAAATTTCAACAGCAAAATCTTATTTGGACCCTGGTTGAGGACCACTGCTTTTAAGTTTAATTTTTCTATAATGTAATTGAAATAAAATTTTTGGAAACCTATAATGGTGGTCACATTGGTAAAGATCAGTTTGAAACATTGGATAGAAGTGGTGGCAATGGTAGCAGCAGCAGTAGAAGTAGTGTGCTGTATGAAGAAAATTCTGATATTTTGGACTGGGACATTAGAGGACAAGAGAAATCACTACACTAAGTTAGAGAGAGTGCAGGAGAGGAAGGGTGTTGAAATGAAGTGTCATTTCAGAAGCTGTATTTAGATGAAGTGTTTCTCTATTTGTAGATAGATTCCTTGATTACATAATTGAACCCACAAACATTGAAATACCTCTTCTTCATCCGACTAAGACGAAAATTATAGGAATGGCTGGTGGCCGGGCACATGCAATCATTCTCACTGATCAAGAAGGTGGTAAGTGTGTTTGTTCATTCATTCATTCATTTTTCTCCTCCCTCTTCTCCCTCTTCTTCCTCTCTTCTCTTTCAGCTTCTCTTTCTTCCTCTTTTTCCTCTTCCTTTCCCCTCCTCCTCTTTCTCCCTTTACCTTCTCTCCTTTCCTCTTCTCCTTTTTGCTTGCTTCTTCTCATTGGTAAAAATGTTCTGTGTTATTTATTCCACAGATGGTAAAGTACCAGTCAAGTACTGAGGTTGATGGTATTGCCTACCCCCCCCCCCCTCAGAATTGCTGGCCTTGTGCTTAAATTAAAAACAAAAATTATTATTATTATTATTATTATTATTATTATTATTATTTATTCTGTCAAGGTCAACTTTGCCTTTCTTCCTTTTGGTGTTGAGAATAACAGTGAAACACTGGAGTCAATATAATCGACTTGTCCCCTTCCCTAAAATTTCAGGCCTTGTGCCTTCAATAGGAAGGATTATTATTATTATTATTATTATTATTATTATTATTATTATTATTATTATTAGTATTATTATTATTATTATTATTAGTAGTAGTAGTAAGCTTGCAGAATTGATAGCACACCGGGTAAAATACTTAGCAGCATTTCATCCAATTTTATGATCTAAGTTCCAGTTCTGCCGAAGTCGACTTTGCCTTTCATCCTTTTGAGGTTGATAAATTAAGTATCAGTTGGATACTGGGGTCGATGTAATCAACTAACCCCCCACCCAAAACTTCAGACCTTGTGCCTTTAGTAGAAAGGATTATTATTATTATTATTATTATTATTATTATTATTATTATTATTCAGTAGTTTTATTTTTATAACGTGCTTTCACTTCACTACCGAGCGTAGCTCTGTGTGCCTTGGGTATGTGCTGTGGTTTGCTGTGATGCTCTTATAGTTACTGTATTGAAAGTGTTTTGCGTAGGATGTGTGCAGTGCCCAGTAGTGCAATTTTCTGTATGTTATATATGTTTGTAAGTCCTGGTGTTTTTGTTATGTATTTATCTGAATATTTTTTTATTATACCTAAGGCACCTACTATGATAGGAATTGTTTCTGTTTTTAG
>NC_068984.1:97154568-97157946 GCF_001194135.2 Octopus bimaculoides | reverse complement strand
ATACCATCTTTTTTCTGTTGCTATTATTATTATTATTATTATTATTATTATTATTAGGTTGTTCCAGAGATAATGGCTAATTTCAGAAACATAACTTTATTCTGGAAAAATTAACAATAGAAATGTTTTGATTAGTCAAAGTACAAGCCATGAACATCTATGCATCACTGCCATCGATCAACGAGATTATTTATGTCTCGTTGATAAAAGCTTATTGGCTTTGATGCCAAGAAATTTTTGAAAGTTGATTCCACCTCTGGTTTTGACCTGAAAGTTTTATCACTTAAAAACATATTTAAATGCTAAAAAAATGATTGTCAGTAGGTGAAAGATCAGGAGAATATGGAGGATGTGGTAAAGTCTCGTATCCAAAGTCTGTGAGTTTCTGCAGCGTCATTCTTGCAACATGTGGTTTGCATTATCATGGAGCAGAATTGGGCCACGCCACTTCACCAATGCAAGTCTCATTTTTTGCAAGTGAACATGCATTTCAGCAAGTTGATTGCAGTAAACCTCTGCTGTAATGCTCTGATTGGCTTCCAGAAAGCTGTAATGGACAACACCAATTGCAGACCACCAGACAGTCACCATAATCTTTTGCTGATGCAACTTTGGTTTTGGGAAATGTTTGGGGGACTTGTCACAATCAAGCAATTGACCTGATCATTTACGGTTATCATAAAGGATCCACTTTTTGTTATAAGTGACTATTCAGTAAAAGGATCATTGGTGTTTCACAGAAAGAGCATTGAGCACATTTCAAAACGATGAACTTTTTGATTTTCATTGAGCTCATGCAGTACCCATTTATCAAGCTTTTTCACCTTACCAATCTTCTGCAGATTGCGTGGGACCATTGCAGTACTGACACCAAGTGCTTGAGACATTTCTCTGACACTTTGATGTGGGTTTTGTTCAACAATTGCTTTCAATTGTTCATTGTCAAGACTGCATGACCTTCTACCTTCTTCAAGGCTCTCATCACCACTACAGAATTTCTGAAACCACCTTTGTACTGTATGGTCACTTGTGGACCCCACCTCCCCATACTTTGTTGATATTGGCAGCAGTTTGGGAAGCATTGTGCCCAAGCTTGAACTCATGCAAGAAAAGTAAGCGAAAGTCCTTTTTTGCCATGTTCATAATTAAGGGCACGTATGCTTCAAGAATGTTTTCTGTCTGAAATAAATAGAAAATTATTAAAGAACATACATCAATTATTAAGTATGTCAGAATTCACCTAAAATATAGTTAAAATACTATGATAGAATTGCATTTCAAAACACAACACTTAGAGCAGCCATTATTTTCGGAACAACCTATTATTATTATTATTATTATTATTATTATTATTATTATTATTATTATTATTAGTAGTAGTAGTAGTAGTAGTAGTAGTAGTAGTAGTAGTAGCAGCAGCAGCAGATTGACAGAATCATGAGCATCTGACAAGATGTCTTACGATGTAAGTACAAGTCAAATACTGGGGTCAATATAATTATCTCATTATTTTTTCTTGAAATTCCTTAAATAAGAAATTATTAAGAGCACTGAATAGGGAAATTATTAGTTGCAGCTCTTTACATTCTGAGTTCAAATCCTGCTCAGGTCAAGTTTGCCTTTCATCTGTTCCAAGGAGAGAGAGAGAGGGGGAGATTTAATTGACTAAAATACTCCCTTGAAAAATTTCTGGCCTTGTTTCTATGTTAAAAATAATAATCGTCATCATCATCATGAAATGTCAGAAACAGGAATGTGTTGGATTAAAGGATTTGCAGTGTTTACATTCTGAGTTCAAACCACATCAGGCACATTTGTGTGTGTCAACCTTTTGAAGTCAGTAAATACCAGTTAATCACTGGAGATTAATGTAAACAGTTGTACCCTTCTCTAAACTTTATGTTATTGTGTGTATTGTTAGTGGAGTTGTGAGAGTGATGGATGATAGCAGAGGTCATTCATCTAGAATATGATGTTGTCAGGGTTACTGGCCCCCTCCATCCTCCAGTTTCAGGGCACTTATTTGTAATACAGTTCTGTTTATATATATATTTCATTATACATATAATCTTTATGTCTGTTATCATCATCATCATCACCATCAACATAATCATCATCTTCATCAAAATGCTTTATCTTTATCAACTTCTTTGCCATGCTGGTATGAGCTGGCCATATTGTCACAATCTGAGTCAGTTCTTATTTAAACTTAATGCTCTCTTAGACAAGATGTGAGGATCATGTTATACTTTTAGTGAGGTTTCTATGTTTGGATGCCTTTCCTAGCGTCAACCACTTTACAAAATGTGATGAGTGCATTTTATTGTCGCAGAAACACTAAGGAGGTTGTCATATCCTTGGTAAGATTAAACAGTCCTCTTTACTCTGCTGTTATCTCTGTCTGTTTGCTCTCCAGCATCAGGAAATCATTTTCTTTTATATATCTAAGTATATATATATATATATATATATATATATACACATACATACAATGTGTGTACTTTATTCTACATGTCTTCACTTCATCACCTAGCTGTCATGGATAAATAAGTAGCAGTTCATTAGGGAATAAGTTACCTCATCCACTGTAGGAGAATACATATCTCTCATCTACTTTACACCTGAAACAGGAGTTAAGAACTAGCCCTTAAAATGTAGTCTATAGTTACTTGGATGAGATCTGTGGAGTTTACTTCAGCTCTGGAGATAAAAAAGGAGGTGATATGTTGTAGAAATTAAGAGATCTTTTAAACTTTCCTCCCCAGTTGCCTCTTTCCTGCAGCAGCTTAAGTAGAACACTAATGGAATCAGTCTCAAAAGGTCTGTGAAGCTTATGGACATTTCTTTCCCTTCAAACCCAGTAAGTTAAAAATAAAATTATTGCCTTTGGTACTTATAGATTATATTTGATATCTGCTCTCCAGTATGAAATAATGCCAAGTTATGAGCATTGAAAATGAAGGAACCTCTGTATAGTCACTTGGCATGCTAGAAGTGGAAGCTAAATCTCCCTCAAGTCATGCCTTACTGTCTTAAAAATAAACAATATCATAAGTAATATAGTCTCAGATACAGTCTGAAAAAAAAATGAAAAAAAATTGTTTGGTGAAGGTGCAGACGTGGCTAAGTGATTAAGAAGTTCATTTTAAAATGGGTTTGTTTCTCTGTGTGGTACATTGTCTGCTACCATAGCTGCTTATTGATGCTTTGTGACTGAAATTTGGGAAATGGAAACTGTGTAGAAGCCTGTCATATCTATCTCTCTGTTTGTACATATGTATGTGTGTGTGTATATGTGTATGTATATATGTATCTTTTGTCAGTGTATATTGGTGAAGACATACACACATGCACTCTCTCTCTCCCTCTCCCCCTCTC
>NC_068984.1:97146315-97154384 GCF_001194135.2 Octopus bimaculoides | reverse complement strand
TCCCTCTCTCCCCTCTCTCCCTTGTTCATCAGGGAAAAGATGATAAATTGGTGTTTGAAAAAAAGTATTTTGTAGTACATGTTTCACCCAAATAGAACGAATATTTGTCATTAGAAAGAACACCTTTGATCATAAAGCTGTTGGATTGTTGTTGACCTCAGGTTAAACAACAAAAAACAACAAAAACCTGGTAATCTAATTTGTCTTTTCAATGATTATACCAACACTTTCTTTTTAATATTTCTCTTATCTTGTTTATAACTTTATTTTGTTTCTCCTCTTTCTCCTGTACAGTGTTCAGTCTTGGTAACAACTCATTTGGTCAGTGTGGTCGACCTATTGTAGAAACAGAAAAATACAGGTAACTTGTATATTTTTCTCTTCTCTCCCTTCTACTCTGGTCATCCCTACTGTGTTACTCCTCCCTATTGTGTCCTTTCCACTCATTAATCTGTCATCCTCTTCTCAGTAGTCTGATTCTAGAAACAGAAAAATACAAGTAACATACATTTTTCTCTTCCTATCAAGTGACACTAACCATTTTCCAATCTTTTCCTCCCAAATTCTCAACCTTGGGCTAGAGAAAACACTGGTGATGACCAATGTTCCGTCGAGTGTTTTTGTTGTGGATGTGTGCAGAAATTTGCCTTGTGAGAGATATTTATATAGAAATTGTTGCTTCTTTTAACAACTGGATGTCTGTCTTTATAATGCTAACCATTCTGTTCAGCTTTACACTATAAGCAGCTCCCATGTTACATAAGTATTGCACTTCAGAAAAATCTTGCTGCAATGTGGAGATCTGTCATATGTAATATATCTTCTATTGATTTCCATGTTAAATAGAAATCAAAGGAAAAAATCTCGGTATATGGAACTTCATGTTAACACAATATTTTCACGAATAGAATATTTTCATAATGTGGACTATATCTGTAGTACATATTACAGCATTAATTCAGTACATAGCCTTCTTACATAATCTGTACCCAGCTTTAATAATACAGGGCTACCACAGCCCTCTTACATAATCTGTATCTAACTTTAATAATATATGACTACCACAGCCTTCTTACATAGTCTGTATCTAGTTTTAATTCTGCAAAGTTATCTTTTACTTATTTTAGTCATTAGACTGCAGCCATGCTGGGGCATCACCTTGAAGAACTTTTTGGTTGAGTGATCTGGCCTCAATATTCTTTTTTTTAAAGCCCGGTTTTTATTCTATCAGTCTCTTTTACTGAACTGTTAAGTTATGAGGGACGTAAACACACCATCAGTTGTCAGGTTGTGGTAAAGGACAAACACATACACACACGTACATGACAGGTTTCTTTCAGTTTTTGTCTACTATATCCACTCACAAGGCTGTGGTCAGCCTGAGGCTATAGTAGAAGACATTTGCGAAAGGTGCCACACAGTGGGACGGAACCTGGAACCATGTGGTTGGGAAGTGAGCTTCTTACACAGTCACAGCTGTTACCATATTTTTCTTACATAGTTTTTACTTTAATAAATGCAGGGCTATTATAACTTTCTTAAATAGCCTCTACCTAACTTTGCTCCTAAAATTAATGACTTTTTTTAGATAATCATAAGTGTGTTCAGTATCATAGAATGTTCCCAAAATCAACAATTTATGATAATAAATACGAAAGCGAATGTCAGTGTGTCACACTTTTTCAACTTTACTCTTCCGACCCCCTCTCTCACTATTCGGTGACACTTCTACTATTCTTCATTCTTGTGGGGGTTTTTTTAATCCTAACATTTGGAAAAAGATATTTCTCTAAATATTATAACTATTTTCGAAAGTAATTTCCAAAATAAACATTTTGAAAAAATCTTTCTCTAAATATTATAACTGTATCAAGTAATTTAACCATAACATGTGCTTCAGAACTGAAGTACGTATTGAACTCACTCTCTCATACAATATTATCTCTCATAACCCTCTACAATAAAAATATTAGAAACTTTTTTCAGATATTAATACAATTTGTCGGACCTATTTTGATGTCGTCAGCCGTTGGAGCTATGGAAACTTAGCATCCTCCAATTGCATGAAAATAAATTCGACTAATTTTATTATTACCTTAAAAAATACTAAATTTCAAACATCTTTATGGTCAAATACATTTAGAGCAATTCTAAAACATAAAAATCACACTTTGAAATAGTGTTTAGCAACAGTGGTGTAATTTTCCTTCAAACTACGAACAGGAGTTTAGATATGTACCAGGTATTACAAATAATTGTTTGTACGGAAAGTAAGGCCCTACATACATCAAATTGTCTTTAAATTAATTGACAGCAGAAGAATTATCTATATTATTTACAATTGATGGATATTTGTCCTTATCTTGTTTGTTGTTAACACAACGTTTCGGCTGATATCAGGTGTCTTGCGGAAATTTTGAACTCAGGTTCGAAATATCCCCAAGACATCAGATGAAGGCTGGAGGGTATATCAGCCGAAACGTTGTGTTAACAACAAACAAGATGAGGACAAATATCTATCAATTGTAAATAATGTAAATAATGTACATAATTCCTCATCTCTTAAATATAGAACCAGAAGAATTATCGTTGAACTTTTAAAAGGTAAGTTTATTGTTGCCTATGGCCAGCTATATGCTGGTTGTTCAAGGGTAGGGAATTGAAACAAGCTATTTGTACTGACCCTGAATGGGAAGACAAAATTTGTTGTTTATCATGCAGCTTTGCAATAAGTTCCAAGTGGACAAATTATTGTTTTGATGAAAATCGTTCATTACTTGAAAAATATTGTCCAAGTTTAATAAAATTCAATATGTACTCAATGCACGAAGTGTTATTGTTGGGCCCAAGGCCCAATGAAGAGCCCTCCACTGGAGCTAGCTTGAAAGCTGCCCTATCGGGCTAGTAAGGAAATATGTTGTTCTCTCTAACAGTATTATTTTCTTGTGGAAAATATTGATGTTTTTTTCTTTTTAGAGGGAGAGAAAACTCACTTTGGTTAATTATTTCTTCCATGATATTGTGATTAATGTGATAGCAATGGCAGTTCTGATGAAAAGTCTTTAGTTAACCAAAATATTGTATTTATGATCTAAAACTTCTATTTCTTATCCAGAATCTGTTAATGTCTTCAGCTTTACAAATATATAAATATATTTGTTCTCCTATTCAGAGGCAGTTCCACCATCACTAAAATTAGACACCTGCCTGATAACATTAAAGAGGTATTTATTTTATTGTTTTCTACCTTTTATTTAATGTGTGCATGTATGTATATGTGTATGAATGTTTGTGTGTGTATAGAAATTTTCTTAGCCCCCTCCTGTTTATTATAGTTCTCCAGGCTATTACAAACGTCTATATACTAATGATCAAGTTCTTGTAGCAGAAACTGGGGAAGATTTAGAAATGAAATTCCAGCTGTTGAAACAAAACCTAGAATCAAGTAGCCTCAGAGTAAAAGTAGCAAAGACTGTTTTATTATATCAGAAAGTTAACAGGACTCTGATACTAATAGGGAAATGGCCATGCTCACTATGCAGAAAAGGTGTTGGTAAAAATTTTGTACAATGTACCTAATGTGATCTGTGAATGCACAAGAAAAGTAGTGGAATCCAGGGAAGACTGACAGTTAATAAAGACTATGTATGTAATAGATGTACATGAGTAGTTAGCTTTCAGGGCACCGGTAAAATAAATTCCTTATTGTGTTTGGAAGGCTTTGTAGAAGTAATTGATAGCCTACTGTTACCTAGATGACCTAATCAGTAGTAGAGAAAAGTATTCTGAAAACATGGTAAACCGAATTAGAATAGAATAGGAAAAATTCAGGGAGTTATTACCTCTGCTGGCAATAAGGGGTTTCTTTTTTGAAGGGTAGATTGTATGATGCTTGAATTTGAACTCCAATGGATGGTAGTAAGACAAGGAGTGAATGTAGAGGACATGCATAGATTAGTGAAGAACAAAGCAAACATGATCTGCTGGATGTGTAATGTCAGTGTGCATGAATAACTAGGCACAGATGAGTTAAGAGGAAAAACTGGATATATGAAGAATCAGATTTAGTGTACAAGAGATATAGCTACATTGGTATGGATATGTGATACATATGGATGATGACAGATGAGGGAAAATGTAAAAGAACCCACTAGAAGAGGAAGATCATGGAAGGCATAAGCAGAAATGGTGAAAACTGATCTAAGGATGTTGAATCTTACAAAGAAGATCACAAAGGAACAAGTGTTGATATGTTGATTTGAGAAAAACTCATCCAAGCCTTACATGCATGGAAAAACATGAAAAATGCTGCTGCTGACGATAAAGTAGTTTGCAAGTGAATGGAGATGGTTCCTTGTCTTGTTGAGGACAGGACACCTCTTGTGCTGCTTCTATGATAAAATGCACCCAGTATATCATGTAAAGCAGTTTGGTGATGGGAAGAGCTTCACACTGTAGGAACTATCACAAATCTAATGTCTGGGTGAAACAAGTTCCTCTGAACTATCTAGGAGGTCAATAACTCTGAAATAGAACTAAATAAGACTGTGATAATTTGCCTAACCCATTCCAGTACAGAAAACAGATATAAAATGATGTTGACTTCTCTCCCCCCTCTCTCTCCCCCTCTCGCTCACGCATGCACACACACACACACGCACACATGCATGCTTTACATCCATAATATCCTAAGCAAGTTTGTGTCTGCTGTCAAAACACTTGTTTTTCCAACTCGGTTTACCTGTATATGTAAAACCATTTAACAGTGAAGCGGCTGTGGAAATGGTTATGTGTATCTTTTAATTAAATGTCAATATGTGAATAATTTTGTCATTTCATTGTTTTTTAAAAATTATTCGGTTAGGATCTATTTAATCCCAACCTTTGAGCTAGTTAGTCTTAAAGTGGACATTTTAAGTTACAGAGGAGATGCATTTAAGGCATGAAGCAGGCAGAGATTTTTCAGGGCATAAAGTGGACTGGAGATCATAAAGTAGAGATGAATTTGTCAGAAGGGAAACAATTTCAAAAGCCTAATGTAAAGATTTTATCTGAGTTAATTCTAGGTTTATTGTGTCTTAAAACAGTTTGTGATGTAAAGAAAAAAATACATTGTCCATTTGTTTCTTTTGTGAAAACATATTGAACTTATGGGAACTTTGCAAGATTTTCATTCATAAATTAAATACAAGTGGAACAATGTATTGACTTAGAGAAGTAAATCTCTGTTTATTGTTGTTCTTTTATTACAATCTTTTTAAGATTTTCATATTCATTTCTTTTGAAAGCTATATTAACATCTGGCAGTATTTTCAGTAAAAATCAAACAATTCTCAGCTTGATTAGGTTAAGTGTGTGCGCGTGCAATTGTGTGTGTGTTTGTCGATACATTAGACTCTTTCAGCCTCAGATTGAGTGAATCTTGTAATCTATTGGATTTAATGATTTCACTTTTATGAATTGTACCAAAATCAAATCACCCTGTCAGAGCCCAATTTCTTCAAATCACTCCCATGGCAAGTTTTGAACTTAGCACTGTCAGTTAACAAAACATTTGTTAATAATAGAATGTTGCTACTATTAGTGGTTTTTTGTAGAGTTGGCTGATTGAAGAAGTAAATACCTTGCAATTTTATATTCTAATTTTGACTTACACTTTTGTGTTTCTGGGGGTCAGTAAAAATAGGTATTGGAATCAATATAATTTACTGTTTCCCTGCTCAGTGACCTTGATCTTACAAAAGAAACCATTGTTACAGTGTTGCTCACACCGTTAACAACCAGGTGAACTGGGTCATTTGACAGCCAAGCTTCTTGGCCTTAGAAGTTGTGTTGGACAGATGACAAAGTATGAATACTGGATTGTCTTCATCTAGTAATTATCCCTCATGTAGAAATTATCCTATCAAACCGATTCTCCTTGGCTAAAGTTTTGAATCAAACAGCAATTCATCATCATCATCATCATCATCATCATCATCAATTGGATTAATAATTTATTAATTATCACACCGATTAATTAAATATCTTATCTCACAAATTTTTATTCATTAGGTCAATACTTAGAGCTAGGTAAACTTAGCCATTGAGAGCTGTGTTGTCCTTGATCACAACACATGTGAATGTGCAAACTCTTAGCCCATTTGTTGGCTGACCTATAGTCTACTTTGTTACCTCCAGTTATTGTGAAATTGGTACAAGCAAAGGCTTAACCAATATGGGGTAACTATTGTAATAGGGAAGCACTCCGGTGCTGTAACTATTCCAGTTTGTTAACCACTCCAAAGATGTAAGTACTCTACTAGATTGACTACTCCATTTACATAAAAACCTCCTAATATAAAGACCTGTATCAATAAACAACTGATGACTTGGATATGTCCTAGCTACACATTCAGAAATAAATCTAATTGTCCTCTAGGGCAAGCATGTGATATATCCTCTGTTATTTATGAAGCACAGGTATCAGCAAGCTATTACAATGGCTGGACAGAGACCAAGCATTATATATGATCCATGGAAGGAAAATTTAAATCCAGATACAACAACCATCTTTCAAACTTTAGGCACTTTGAGAAGAGACATGCAAGCCCTCTCATCATTGATCTAGAAATTTAAAGACAAGAACAATCAAGTACGATTTCAAATGGAAGATCTTTCCAATTCACAATAACAAAACCTTATATTAATGGCTCAAAAAGATATTCCATATGCTCACTTGAAAAAAAAAAAAGACCCTTCAGTGACTGTATAAATACCAGGAGCAAGATTTTTTCTTCATGTCTGCATTTTACAAAATACTTTTAGTGGGAATTAGGGATAAACCACCAGATACATCATAACACATTCCAGTATTGGTTTATGAAATTATTGATATTTGTAAGACACAGGTTATATTTAGCATGCTGTTAATTATTTCTCCTTGATTTTTCTCTGTGTTTTTCTAAATGTGTGTGCTCATTCGAACATATCTATTACATCAAATGCAGTTACTAAACTATCTTGTTGTTTTTATCAGCTTGATAAATGCTGAGATAAACTAATATTTCAGCCAGGAAACTTCGGGTAGCTGTATTTTACAAGGTTTATTGTGGTTGGTTATTATAATAAATAACTTTACTCTCTCAAAACTGAGTGCTGTCTATCTGTCTTTCTGTGTATACATGCGCACATGCGCACACACACACACACACGCACGCACAAGCTGGGCCAAAAGTCACAAAAGGGTTTGAATGTTTAATAACTTCTTTATTTTTTGTTTTAAATTTACAATACCATAGTATCATATACAGTTCATACAGAAAATAATTAGTCTGTCTACCAGATCCACTCACAAGGCTGTGGTCGGCTTGAGGCTATAAGTAGAAGATATTTACTTGCTGAAGGTGTCACACCATGGTACTGAATCTGGAACCATGTGGTTGGGGAGTGAGCTTCTTACACAGCCACAAATCTAACTGCATATTGCAATCTGTGGGCATAATCTGGTGGCTTCACTGTTGCACCAACTGGATTTTATACAGAAAAAGGTCCAAAGTTTTCAGAATGTGTCAGAGTGATGTCCAAGAGACTCTAACCTGTCCAGGCTGCTCAAGTCTTCTTTAAGACTCTCCATTATATAGCTGACTGTTGCATCATTCCTAATGGTGCAGAGTCCACCAGTTCATGGAATGTTGCTTACTGAACCCTGTACTTCAAAATGACTAATCAAACATCTAATCATTAATTCACTTGAAGAATCCTTCACGTAATAGTAATGATATGCTCACTGAGTTAGAATTATTGATTCTTGGTTTTGATAGTAAAATTTCACAATTTGTGTTCATTGTTTGGTTGTGAATGTTTTGATGGTTAGTCTTCTTTATAGAATCTGTGAAAAAATGAAAGAAAAATATTTTCCAAAATGAAGTTATTAAGTATTGTAACTCTCTCTCTCTCTATATATATATATACACATTATATATTCAGGGTGGGCCAAAAGTCATGTAGAGTTACAATACTTAATAACTTCATTTTGGAAAATATTTTTCCAAAATATATATCAGATATATATATATATATATATATAT
>NC_068984.1:97120539-97145481 GCF_001194135.2 Octopus bimaculoides | reverse complement strand
ATATATATGTATTAGCAGTTTGAACAATACTATAAGGAAGTTCTGTAGCATAACATTTTGGTTTTCTTTTGTGTGTGTCAATTGAATATTGTTATATTATTGTCATTTTAGGTTGTTTGTGGTCAAGACCACACATTCTTTTTGACACAGTCTGGAGAGGTATACAGCTGTGGCTTAAGCTCAGATGGACAGACAGGTAACTATACAGGATATTTACATTTATATAAATTATTTATATGATTTATGTTTTTCAGATCTATCTTTGTATATAAACACAATATATTCATAAAGTACAGATGTATGGAAGATATGATGTAGTTAAATTTAAAGCAAAGTATATAAAAAAGATGACACATCAGGAGGTGGGAAAGAGACCTGTGTACATTGTAAACTCATGATAGAAAATAGCTGTGTTGTCTCCCTGCTATGTTAGCAACTGGTAAAACTTGTCTAATTTATAGTTGAGTGGTTAGCAATAGGTGGATAAACCAGATGTTTTGGCAGTCATCCAGGCTATGTAGGTCATCTGTATCTCATATTGTTCCCTCCATCCACATTTGGTCATCTGTATCGCACACTCTTTTATCTACCTACTGCAAGGAATCTCTATCCCATCCAATCACTATAGACCATCACTACTCTATGTCTTTATATTTCTGACATACATAAATTATACAATTTCCTCAGTGGATGCTATAAGCAAAAATTTGCTATACTCACAATTCAAACACAAAACACCACCATGGTAATTGATACCAAACACCTATAGTCACCACTACCACCACCATTATTACACATATACAGTTACCATAATTTTAGTTATCAGTACCATACAGTTACAATAAAACCTACAATTATCATCACAAATACTTTAGCTTATAACTGCTGGAAGTACCACTGCTAACACTATAGACATATATTTTAGAAATCTCTTGTCTGTTTCTGTTTGTCTTTAGGCTTGGGTCATTACAAGAATGTGTCACAAGCAACACAAGTGAAAGGTGATATTGAAGGTGTCAACATCAAGCAGATAGCATGTTCTGGAGATTGTGTCCTAGCTTTATCAGGTAAGTGTGCCCAGTGTGGTTGTGTACTCTTATTGTTCTGGAGACTATCTAGGTATTGTCAGGTAGGTGTGTCTAGGGTAGCTATGTACTTTATTGTTGTGGAGATTGTGTCCTAGCATTGTCAGGGTGGTGTACCCAGAGTGGCTGCATACTCATTGTCTATAGACTGCTCTAGTTTTGTCAGGTAAGTGTACTCTGGGTGGTTATGTGCCCTTATTATTCTGGAGATTGTCCTAGCATTGTGAGGTAGACAATGCTACAATATACAGCAGCTGTATATCTTTATTATTCTGGGAAGTGTGTATTAGCTTGTAATTAATAGTCTATGATGTAAAGTGGTGACAATGTAGTCTGTTTTATAACATTTAAATTATTGATTAAATGAAACAAAGTTTATGAGTTGAAAAAACTGTGACTAAGATTGTTAAAATTGCTATATAGAAACATTTTTAGTCTTGTAACTTGAACAATTAACCAATACGTATAATTGCTTCTTGTCTTAACTCTTTAGCATTTAAACCAGCCATATCTGGCCCAAATATTCTACTTGATTTATGTTCACATAAGCCAGATCCAACCTCTCACACCTACCCTGCAATGTCATTCTAAAAACAAACAATCACCTTCAAAATCTCAAAGCAGTGAGATAATACAGGATTAATTTTATAAAATGTGACTAAGTATTACACTTGACAAAGTAATCTGAATGCTAAAGAGTTAAATATATTTCTTGTTATTATTTCTCTTTTTTCTTTTCAGATGAAGGAAATCTATTTGGCTGGGGCAACTCTGAGTACAACCAGTTAGCATTGATTACTGATCACACCCAGGTGCATACACCAAAGCATTTTAAACTATCAGCATCTTTGGGCAAAATCACCCAAGTGGCATCTGGTGGATCAATCTGTGGGTTTCTGAATGGTAAGAGGACATCTTATATAATAGTGTTTGCTGATTGGTGTTAATTGCGGATGGGTTTTTATGAATCTTCATAAATTCTTTGCTTTCAGTGTTTCTCAGCCATTTTTTTTTATCTATGGACGCCTTTGATTCTTATTTTACTTGGGTGGACCCTCCTAGCATTCGATGTTAAAAAATCCTATTATTATATTTTTATGTTAAAATATTATTAGGAATTGTATAAAAATAATTATTAAAATAATTTGCATATTTTAGAAGTATAATCAATTTATTGGAGATAAATTTTAACAACAAAATCCATATGGCCCCTGGGGTGCCCATATGGACCCCAGTTAAGAATCACTGCTTTAATCGATGAGTTTAATATTTCACTATGGTCAACCACATCATTTAGGCCTTCCCTTTATACTTTTTTCAGTTGTACATATATTGTTTAAATTTTTTATTTATTATTGAAGCTGTTTGTAATAAATCTATTGAATAGGATATTCCAAACCTAACAATCATGTCAACATCCTATAATGAAACTATCTTGTCTTAAATGAGCAGATCTTTATTGCTACATTTGCTACCAGGACTGCAAGAATAATAAAAGATAGTATCCTATGTACTGGAACTTGGGTAAATCACAAAGATTAATTTCTTTCCATTGATCTCTTGTGTCTTATTCCATTGATCTCATGGGTCTTATTCCATTGATCTCTTGTGCCTTATTCCATTGATCTCATGTGTCTTATTTAATTATCTCTCATCCCACCCTCAGTTTCCTTCCTACCACCAACTTCCCATCCTCAACTTTCCTCCTACTACCAACCTTCCACCCTCAACTTCTCTCCTACCACCAACCTCCTCTTCCCAATTTCTTTCCTGCCACCAATCTCCTCTCAGCTTATCTCACACTGCCAATCTCCTATCCTCAGTTCGCTCCTTCCAGCTCACTTTTATTTACTGCATCAATATTGTAATTTCGTATGAGATTACTTAATTAAAATTCATTTAAGGACTCAGATGAACTAATGGCATGAATTAGATGATGATAAAGGTCGATGTATCTACACTTTTTCCCTCATACCACAGTATGTAAAAAAAATTCTCACTCAAATTTCACATTTTCAGGAAGAAAATGACCGAATAAAAACTAACTCAAAATAAAACAGAGATAATTTAAGAATTTCTTAAGTTATCTGCCCTTCTCTTTGTGTTTCAATTAACGTTAAGTTTTTGACTTCTCCAACTAAATATGAAATTTCAATGAATTTGTGTATGCAACATGCAGTATGTCACCTTTTGATTTAAATGATATTGTGAGATGTTCTTGCTCACTGTTCTGAGCACCCTTAATTTTTTTTCTTATCTATGACAAGTTCTTCCCTCTATTTCACAGCACTCCCCCTTTAACACCTCAATGATGTTGAAACCCATAACCAATAGGGTTGTAGGAGCTCCACTGTAGTGTGTATCTTGGGCTGGTCACTGTAGTGTATCTAAAACAGATCAGTGTAGTGTGTGTGTATGAAGAAATACAAGCTACAGACCTATCAGCTGGTATTCTGCCATCTATCAATTTAAACAGTTGACAATCTCATAATCATTATTATAGCATATTTATGCCCACTACTTCTCATGTGCATTGATTAGACAAATCTGTTTCAATACAGTATCTCTCCAGATGTTTGGGTTCTTCATTATTTTTTGTGAGGTCTCAGCATTCTGAGATCAGACATCTCCCTTCATCCTTCATCTGTTTTCCTCTTCCATATGCATTATTACTCACTTCAGCCATCTGGATGAAATTTAGGCTCACTCTAAGTCCTAATTAAATATTTTGTAATTATTTAGCTTTGTACATTTTCATTTGTTTTTTTAACATTAAAAAAAATTTCTGTTATTTTCTTTTTGTACCTAAAGCCTCTGGTGAAGTTTTCACGTGGGGTTTTGGTATATTAGGACGAGGTCCTAAAGTCCAGTCTTCTACAGTACCTACCAAACTTCCTACTCCATTGTTTGGTGCTAATGAACTTGATCCTGCTAAGACTGTTGTTTCCCTCAAATGTGGAATTTACCATTTTGCTGCTCTTACCAGTAAGTACAATGTTTTTCTCTGCCTTGCTTTCAAGACAACATTAACCATGTCCATCTCAGAAGTATCACAAAGTCAGTGAAGGTTAAGTTTTGAACCTTTTCCTCTGGACCAAACTAATAACAAAAATGTCTTTAGTGATGTCTATAGCACACATATAGTAAATAATTATAATACTGTCATAGATATTGTCTATATATTAAGAAAAAAATTTTCTCTGAGAGTTTTTAAAAACATTTTTTCTTTTTTAACTTTATGACTAAATGACTGTAGTACTGGCACTAAATGTCTATGGTACAAATATATTATACCTGTAGTATTGATGTACTGTATATCTGTAGTACTAACATACACTATGTGTCTGTAGTACAGACATATTAGATATCTATAGTACTGGTATTCTATTTGTCTATAATAGATTCTCATTATTTAACATTGCCTTTATTGACAGATGTATTGAAGAGGTTAGCTGATTTTCTGTCTGTCTGTTTGTTAGTTGTACTGGTGTCTTTACATTGGGAGTTTAGTCTGCTTGGGCAAATTCTGTGAACTTCTACAAACCCTAACCAATTCTGCTGTTCATAGAGTAGCAACTTGACTATAGTCAACTTGCTATTGTAGCATCAAGTTGTAAGTGAGGTTTGGTAGATGGAAACTTGTGTGGAAGCCTATAAGAGGAACCATTTTCTTTGAAGGGTGGTAGACTTTACCTGTCACCTGTTTATCATGAGTCTTGGCCCTTGGGTGGAATCCACTATGTTACACAAGTATTCAGGTCAGATCTCTTGTGTGATGTAACTTCATTCTTTCTCTGACCACTCCTGGAGGTCCCAAGGAAGGTAACGGGTACTGCTGCTTTTCATCTTTTGACTAAATCATAACAAGAAAAAGACTCTATAAGAATACATATCTGAAAGGATATATAGACTTATGAGAATGTACTTGCAGGGCTGTGCCCCACCTCAACACTCTCTGCCCCATGAAGCACATCCCCCACATTCTATCCTTTAGTACTCACCACTTCTCTTTCTATGATACTACTCAGCTACTGTAATCACCTGAGAACGGAATAGGGCCATGCTACATACCCCCACCCACCCCAACCACCAAACCACTTCCATTTCACATTAGTTTCCCTGGCCACTGTTTCCAGCTGTCCCTTCCTTTCTGTGTCTCCAGCCATTGTTCTCTTTCCTCTACAAAACTCCATCCTCAACATCTCTCTTATCTGCTTTGACTTTCAATACCCTCACATATCTACCATATCTCTACTGAGCTGCTCCTTTATCTCTCACTCTCACCATCACTTGTTACAGTTACCTCTACCACATCTCTCCACACACTCTTATGAAACTTCTCCTCTATCCCCCCTCGCCCACTCACTCTGTCCAATCCTCTGAATCACTTCACTTATATTCACCCCAACGATGTACCTTGAGGGTGTGTCCCGGTACATCACCACCACCAACTCTCTCTCTCTGTCCCTATCTTTCTCTCTAACTCTCTTTTTCCCTTTTTTTCCAACTGGAGTTGCCCTGTATCTCCTCAACAGCAAAACACCTATCTCTATCCCTCTATTATATTCAACCTCTCATCAACTGGCACAAAAAGCCACCTCCCTTACTACCCCCTTTCACAGTTGAGAGGTCTTTGTCTTGTAAGTTACTCAGTGACCCCACTGGTGTACAATCTACATGAAAAGTACCCAGTTCCCTCTGTAAAGTGATTGGTGTTTAGAAGGGCATCCAACCATAGAAACCATGCTAAAGCCGATAATAAATCTTAGTGCAGTTGTCTGACTTGCTAACTCCCATCAAACTGCCCAGTGTGAACTTTACATGGTTTTACAGGTGCTTTTTTTGTGACCCTGAACGTGTGCTTATCTACATGGCACTGGTGTGGGTGCTTTTACAGGGCAGCAGCATCTGCAACTTCACAGGACAAAGACTCTTGGCTGACAGAGAATGTATAGATGGCCACGATTTTACTTAGCTTAATGTGTCTTCTGAAGCACAGCAAATTGCCAGAAGTATTGGTCATTTGTCATCTCCTCAGTGAGGCCTAGCATCTGAAGATCCTTTCTTAGCACTTTGTCCCATGTCTTCCTGAATCTACCCCTTCCACATATTTCCTCCACAGTTAGAGATCAGCACTTCTTGATGCAGCTGTCCTCATCTATATAAATCACATGACTATACCAGTGCTGTTTTCTCTCTTGCATACTACATCTGATGCCTCATACCCAATTTTTCCTTTACACTCTGTCATACATGCTTACTAACATTACCTATCCAGCAGAGCATGCTGGTTTCATTTCTTTCAAGTCTTTGCATGACCTCAGTAGTCACAGCCCATGTTTCACTACTGTATAGCATAGCTGTTCGTACACTGGCACCATACAATCTGCCTTTCACTCTGAGAGAGAGGTCCTTTGTTACCAACAAAGGTAGCAGCTCTCTGAACTTTGCCCAGCCTGTTCTTATTCTAGCAACTATTCTTTTAGAGCTTCCTCCTCCTTGGCTAACTTGGTCAGCTTGGTAACAGAAACTACTACTTCTAAGGATCCCCTGGATATTGGTCTATTTTCTGCACATTTCTAGTATTTATTTATGCGTATTCCATGCACAAAGACTACTTTCTCTGTTAACCTCCTGTAATACCACTGCATCTCTTATATATACCGTGTTTATGATTAGAAATGTACTGCTGTCTATTGGTGAAATTTATCCTTGAAATGAGTGTGTTGGGGCTTGAAGAATCTACAGTACAAAACTCAACCAAAACTGCTTTATTTGAATAAAGAAGCTGCTTTGCTTATTGCAATATTAAAGAGAATGTCATATGGAAAACTCTTTACTGACAACAACATGGTTGTAAAATCCGTTTGGTTTTTGGATCAATGGCACATCAAAAGAGTCACTGTATAGACGTCATCTGTGATGACTAAATCATCTCAACATAATGTTGGGCTATCGCAATACTGAATAACAGCGAATGAAAATAAAGCCAGAAGGATTTGATTCAGAATTTCTTGTTGGTAATGAATATCCTTCCTGACACCAACCCTTTGAGAAGACTGGCTTAATTTTAAAGTATCCCACTTCTCAACCCTTTACAACTCAAACTGAGACAGTAAGCTGCTATTTTGCACCTACTTCCTTGATTTGATTGTTTGTAGTACTTATTTGGTGTATAGGAACTGACCTTTGCACATATGACCTATGCATGAGTCATTACAATGACACAGTATTGTGTCTTATTTAAAGCTTTATTGCAGTGTTTATGTTTAGATTTGAAACTGCTATACAACAGAAAGGGTAAAGAATGATCATGGGATTGCACCTAGAAAGTTCCTGGAAGACTAGCAGTCACTCATGCATACCGACCTACACCATGCCACTGATGTTATCCAAGGGGAAAACAAAGGCTGATAGAGCTTGGCACCAGTGATGTCGCAACCCATTTCTACAGCTGAGTGAACTGGAGCAAAGTGAAATAAAGTGTCTTTATTCTCAGTTTGGCCTGGGAATCAAACTCACTACCTCATGATTGTGAGCCCGATGCTCTAACCACTGAGCCATGCACCTTCATGTGAAAATGGTGTAAGTTGAAACCATGTTTTTTTCTTTGTACTTTTCAGACCATGGTGACCTCTATACCTGGGGAAAAAACAAGCAAGGATACCTTGGGCTTGGAGACAGAAATGATCAATTCTTTCCACTGAGGGTAAATTTTATTTTTGCTCATTATTTCCACAAGAAAATTTGTGCTTATTGCAAAATTTTTTCTTTTTTCTTATTTGGATGTGACATTGTATGGTAGTTAGCTGTCATGCTGATTTCATTGCTGTTGACCATTTTCCAGTATTTCTCAAATCTGTATGTACATACATAAGAATGGTTTGTCTGAGGACTAAATTTCAGGGGTGTATAGTTGTAAATGTATTTCAGTTGTAGTTCTGATGAATAAATTCTTTATTTTGGTCAGTGTTCCTTCTAATCTTTGTTGTAGGTGTGCACAGAAATGTGCTTGTATGCTAATTTTGTCTTTCTTTGGAAAGTATGTACTCTTCCAATCAAGTAGTCATTGTTCAAATGCCATATTGACTACTTCAGCAAAAGCACACCTTTTTAAAGTGTGTTTTAGATACATTATAATGTAATTAATTTCTTTGATTAAAAAAATTGATTTCATCTTAAAAACCTTGTAGGTGCTATTAAGTTAGACATGGCCTGGGCCTATACTGGCTGAAACCTATCAAAGTTATGCATATCTTTCCCATTGTGTGTTAGTTGTAAGATGTGTGTGTATGCACAAGTACACAGCTTAGAGCCTTGGTTCCCAAACTTTTTCAAAATTTTCGTCCTACAGACCCCCTCCCATTTTTTTGAGGCTTCGCATACTACGCCACCCCAAAATGAAAAAATTAGAGAAGACGAACAAAGCAAAGTGACCTTGTGTAAAATAATTTTTCATGAGAAAATTTTACTGATAAAATAAAAAATTTCAGTGAGAGTGGTGAACTTGTTGGATCTGTAATATGTCCTCAATATTAGGCTGCGTTTTTGATAATGTAACCCTCATGTCATGCGCAACATCCATTTTATTGCAAGCCTTTGTTTTAATTGCAAGTAAAGTTGCAAAAGCCATCTCACATTCACATGTTATTGCAAATGGAATGATGAATTTGAAGGCCAATTTGACGACATCTGGATAGGACTGCGTCATTTCAATCCAGAATTCACTGCAACACGTTATGGAAGGTGTCTTTTGCACCTCCATCATTCAGAAAGTCGATGAACTGTTCTTGAATGACGTAATCTTCTGACAGAAGGTCAACAACAGACACTGCAAAGGGATTGGTGATGAAATGATAAACTTCTTTGAAGTTTTTGTAGGTTGGGGTGGTATCTTTGAATTTCAGTGTGAAGAATTAAGACATGCTGTTTCATGATGTCAAGGATGTCAGCAACAATTTGAAGGCCATCTTCATCAAGGAAAGTATTGAGGTTCAGAAATGGTGTTAAATTCTCACATTCCAATTTAGAATGCCACAAATGGAGCTTCATTTTAAATGCAGTCATTTTTTTCAAGATAGTGGATAACAGTGATGTCTTTTCCTTGTAGTACTAAGTTAACAGAATTAACTGATTCAAAAATGTTGAAGGAGAGACATATAAGGAACCGAGTACTGGAGAATTGTCTGTGCAGTTCTTTTTTAGCATCACAAAGAAATTCGTGTATCTCCTTTCGTAGAATGAAGACTCTTTTCAGTACTCTCCCCTCAGATTACCACCTCAGTAAAAGTGTTTCGAAGAGTACAATAAAAGCATTTCAAAATCGGAGCCATTGTCCTTGCACAAGTCAGCAAAATGATGCGAGTTTAGAGAATTAGCTTTGATAAAATTTACCTCTTTGACCACATCATTCAAAACATTCTTCAAATGGTCGGGCATTATTTTAACCATCAATGCTTGGTACAATGTGTATCACTTGCATTAGGAAATTTCTCCTTCACCATTGTCTGAAAGCCAGAGCGGCAACCAAGCATTGCTGGATCACTGTTGTGCACATATTAACAGTATGCTCCCAGTTTATGCCATGCATATTAAAGAATTGATCCATTTTCTGGAATATATTGTTTGCAGTGGTTTGGGTGTTGAGGGTTTCGCAAAAAGGAATTCATCTTGCAGGCGTTTGTTATGCATGTAAATTAGCACAAAGTTGTGCTAAATCTTCCACGTCAGTGGTTTCATCAATTTGGATGGCGACATAGTTAAACATTGATGTTTTTATATTTGAGATGGCCTGAGACACAATATTATCAGACATCACAGCGATTTGTTGACTGATGGTGTTGTTGGAAAGTGAAACATGTTTAAGCTTCTGTAGTTTGGATGTTCTGAGCATGAGCGAGATTATATCTTTGCAGCAAGGAAGAACTAACAGCTCTACAATCTTATGAGGTTTTTTTGCAGCAGCAATTTTCATTGAAACCTCGAAGGAGGCTTTCAGACAAGCTGCAATGTCCTGCATACACATTCCTATGTCATCAAGCTTGGATTTGACCAATCTGTCAGTTTGGTGTCTGAAAAATTCCATGTCTTTGTTGACTGCACTGGGATGTTTCATTTCTGAATGCCTCTTTAGCCAGCTGGGTTTCAGCGAAGAAGCTGCCAATACCTCAGCAGAGCACAGAACACACTGTGGTTTTTCTACTCCACCAGCAGTAAGCACAGTGAAACCGAAGCTCAAATATGATTCATCATATTTCCTTTCTTTGTAAAAGGCATTCTACAAATAGATATAATAACTATATAAATGTTGTGTGTAAATGCACAGAATTTTGTACTATTTTGCTCTGTTACTTCTATCAGTCATCATCATCATCATCGCTTAACGTCCACTTTCCATGCTGTCATGGGTTGAACGATTTGACTGAGGACTGGTGAAGCAGATGGCTGCACCAGGCTCCAATCTGATCTGGATGCTCTTCCTAGCGCCAACCACTCTGAGAGTGTAGTGGGTGCTTTTATGTGGCACTGGCATGAGGGCCAGTCAGGTAGTACTGGCAACAGCCACGTTCAAATGGTGTTTTTACATGCCACCTGCACAGAAGCCAGTCCCGCAGCACTGACAACAACCTTGCTTGAATATTTTTTCATGTGCCAGTAAGGCGACGCTGGTAACGATCATGCTCGAATGGTGCTTTAGTATAAATATATATATAATATATATACATACACACACACACACACATATATATATATATATATAAAAGATATTTTTCAAAGCATGGTAAGTCCTTATTCATGCAGAAGTTACTTCAAAACTGGTTAATTTTGTTTTACTTCAATGTCCTCATTTTTATCATTCAGTTGGGCTTGGGTCAAATTTTTTACCATTGTAATGCCTTGTACCTACTTTAAAAAAGTTCAACTAAAAGTCGCTAGGTACTTTATGTAGAATGAACGTCTTAATTCTGACAGTGCTACTAGCTTGTCTTTTTATTGGCTTATTAGGTCTCTACTTATTGATGCTTAATACAGATATAAAAAGTAAAATTAAGAATGAACTTATGATGATAAATTTGTCGAAAATATAGGCGTTCGTAAATGTGTGATGGTGGAAACAAATTGCAACTTCCTCATAAACCACTCTTGCGGACTATGTCATCAATGAGCCACTGTTACGGCTGCTGTAACAACTCAGACTATACCCGGGGCTAGTCTGGGTTAGCCCAAACTATACCCCCTCCAGACAGCCAGCCCAGAATATACTCCTGTCCAGACTATACCCCATGCTTGTGGACAAATAACACAGATGTACCCCCACTTATAAAAGTTGCCTCAGAACATATATAAAGTTTGATATCAATTGAAGAATTAAAAGTTACATGTAAATTTCGATTTAAACATAGCAATTTAGAATTATCAAATGCAAATATTCAATGTACCAATATAAACCCAACGTATAGGTAGATTGGAAATAAAAATTGATGACTCGCGCATGCTGTGCAGCGCATCTGTACTATGAGTCATAGCTTAGACTCATGCAAATGTGGCCATTCGTGTTGGATTTATATTTGTACATTTTAAAGTATTTTGCATTTGATAATTCTAAATTGCTATCTTTATACTGAAATTTACATGTAACTTTTAATTCTTCATTGAGTGATATCAAATTTTATAAGTAAGGTACATCTGTGTTATTTGTCTGCAAGCATGGGGTATATTCTGGCCTGGTTGTCTGGAGTGGGTATAGACTGGATTCATCCAGACTTGTCCCGGGTATAGTCTAGGCAGGGGTATATTCTGAGCTGGTACACCGCCAATTTTCAATCCTGTTTTGACTTGTTGCGCCCATACTCCCGCATCAATCGATAAAGCCGCAGAGGAACTCCTACATTCAAGTACGTGCGTGTACGCCCTGTGCGCATCGCCTCGAATGCATTCTATCTGTAAGGTTTTTTTAAACATAAATTAGGGATTCTGTGTAGTGCGTGCATGTTCAATGGTTCCAGTTTTAGCTGAAACTGGAAAACCTAGCGTTTTGAACATTGAAACTCTGAAAATTGGCGACCGCTTCGCGGACCCCAGTTTAAGAACCAAAGGCTTAGAGGAAACATTACTTCAAGTAAAATGTCCACTACATCATCAAGAGTTATTTCCTTAGCTACTAAGTTATTTCCCTTAGTTTCCTTTTAACAGATTTCAGTCATACGTAGTTGTTTGACCTAGTATAAACAGTAACCTTCAAATTACACAGCCTACCATCTTAAAAAAATATATAGGCGTGTGGTAAGAAAGCTTGCTTTGCAACCACATGGTTCCGGGTTCAATCCCTCTGTGTGCAACCTTGGGCAAGTGTCTTCTACTATAGCCTCGGGTCTACCAAAGCTTTGTGAGTGGATTTGGTAAACGGAAACTGAAAGAAGCCCGTCGTGTATGTATATATGTATATGTTTGTGTGTCTTTTTGTGTCTGTGTTTGTCTCCCCCACTATCGCTTGACAACCGATGTTGGTGTGTTTATGTCCCCGAAACTTAGCGGTTCGGCAAAAGAGACCGATAGAATAAGTACTAGGCTTACAAAGAATAAGTTCTGGGGTCGATTTCTTTGAATAAAGGCGATGCTCCAGCATGGCCACAGTCAAATGCTTGAAACGCGTGAAAGAGTAAATCAAAAATACATTGTTTTTCAAGTCTTCTACAACTTAACTAAGTTATTTCCCCTAGTTTACTTCTAAAAGATTTTAGTACGCATTACTTGACCTGGTATACGTTCAAACTACATCCTATCATCTTATAAAAATGTATAGATAAAGAATACATCGTTTCATGTAGTCTTCTATACACCATATCTAAAAGCAAGATGAGGTGGTCACAGCTGGAATACTTTGGATAATAGGTCTGCTCAATATATGCTGCCCTCTACTGTTTTGTCATAGTAACTATGCACTTGTGAAAGGGCAGAATTAGTATATTTTCTTAGTCGTTGAAGGTGATTTGAGCTTTTGTCAAGTACCGATATCCACACTATACTACAATACTATCATTCCTCTCTTCAATGCCATCACACAACATTATTGTATCATCACCTGACACTCCAACACCATCGTTCCACTCCTGTGTCATCACTCCACTTTACAGTATTGTCACTCCATTCTCCAGTACCACTGTTCACACAACTGTAATTGGGAATATTGTATAATCTATTATATGTAGGTTAAACTGAAACATTCAAGGTGCAATGTAGGCTATTTTCCTAACAAGTGCAGTATAATAATATTTTAGAGAGAGTATTTGAAAAGATGACATTCACTTCATTGGGCTGTTGTTATTTTACACTCCACTCTGGTACATTACAATGTTTTAGAGGCAGAATTAAAATGTGAGGGGTGCTGAAAAGTTCCTGGCTTTGAGCAAAAGAAAATACGGTAGGATCATTTATTTATGATTTTATTGAACATATTCTCCCCTCAGATTTATTCACTTATTGCAATGGTCCTTCAGTTTTGCTAAGCTCTGTAAAAGAACTTAGAAGATTGGGCCTCCAACCAGGCCTTTTGCAACACTCTTAAAGCCTGGAACTTTTTAGCACCCCCTTGTACATAATCTTCATGTGAGTTATCTGTTATTTTATCTTCTTGGAAAAATATACACCTGTTCTTTGTTTAAGAACAGTGACTGAATAGTAGACTTCATGGTTCACTGATTTTACATAAATATTAAAAATAATAAAATCTTTAACAAATGGAGAAATTGCCAGTCATGCAAGTAAAGAAATTTGAATGTAAAACAACAAAGAGGCCTTTAGATGTCTGCTTGGTTTGTTAGAAATAGTAGCTAAATCTCCCTCAAACCATTCTTTACTGTCTTAAAAAAAGGAAAAAAGACATGGTAGATAATATAATCCGAATAACAGTGGAAATGGTTATGACTGGAACAGATTTACTCAATTACAGTTGACTTATGGCTAAAGAACAGTAACAACAACTATTACAGTAATGTCAGATTTAAAATGTGAAAAATAGAAACTGCATATTTTATGGTTGAAGTTTAACATTTTCTGTTTCCATTGCAGGTGTCGATGCCAGTGGAAGTCATTAATGTATGGTGTGGTGTTGATCACATGGTTGCTCACTGTCGATCGTTCTCATGACCTGCCCCATGAATCTGGTTAATTACTGTACTAATGTTTATACTCTGCATATTGTAGCTGTCATTTGTTCATACTTTTCCCCATTCTGGTTGTCACTGATACAATTTTGGCTCTTGATATTTGTGATCTGTAGCAGTGTCCATTTAGTGTAATTCTGTCCCCTAATGTCTATGATGTCTAGCAGTGTAGTTCTGTCCACTTCTGACTAAGCCCAGTATGGAACTAATTACTGTAAGAATATTTTAGGTCTTCATCCAATTCACTTCATATTTTCTTTAAATAGTTTATTTGCCATGACTGGGTTGAATAGGTTGTGCTGTGTTCAGCATTCATCATATAACACTATTATGTGACATCCAGTAGGTTATGTAACAACTGTGTTACATTGATGGCCATGTAACATTGTAAACATTGTCTTAGGTATATTACACTGTCACACATTTTCATATATAACTGTTAAAGTTTTCAAAGCTTAGTCTTTTCAGATGAACATCAGCTACACCAAAACAGCCCCTTGTTGTGATGGTAGAACAATGTTGTACATTGATGTATTTTGTTGAAGAACAAACACTACAAGATGGTACTAACAAAACTTAACTCATAACCATCAGGTTCCCAATGTTGCTCTTTAATCAATTATTTGTATTAATTCTGTTGTTGTAAAACTACTTGTTATCTTGTCTGTGTTTTAGTCTGTGTACACTGCAGTGTCGTGGTATTCTCTCAGTGAATAGAGTTTGGGGCCATGTTCAGTTTCTAATTGTAGCTATTTCTCTTAAAGTCTTACTTTGTTTAATACAAGTCTCTTAAAATATACCACACATCTTCCCTTCCACAGCCAAGGACCTATAATGTGGATTGATAGTGAGATTGAATTTGACATAAAGATCTTAATCACTATTCTGAGAAAGAATGAGATGAATTCTAGCCTGTCATAGATTCAGTCCTATTGAAAATATTGTTTGACCTATTATCTACTCCAGGCATTCTTTATTTGTAATTGAAGTTTACTACATTAAATCAAGTGTACTCTAATAAAACTGCATGGAAAATAAAATTTAAATATACTGAAAATTACATTTATTACGAAAACTTAATCTATAGCATATACCATAAAGGAGCAAGAGGGGATTAAATGTCGTTAAATATATCTATGTAAATTTTATTCCTTCAACAGTCCTGGTCAGTTTAATTAATAGTAAAATTTAATCTCATTTCATAAAAATATAACATTAATGTTAGTTTTCAATGCTTCATCATGGTTATCAACTCTTCTCAATCAAATTGAACACCTAACTCTCATTCACTGTGATGCTTACTTCTGTCTCACTTTTTAAATCTGTTCACTTAGCAAAAATTATGAACTAATATTTTAATGACTTAAAGAAATTAAGAACATTGAAATAAATATATGATGGAATAAAAAAGATATTTTTTCATGCAAAATCCTGATTTCTAGAAGACTAAATTCCCTATCCCTGATAGAAAGGCATCCGACTTCAAAAGAACCTGTCTTAAAAAACAATTGAAGTAAATGTATAAACTTGTTCAACCATTCAATTCTAAGCCTGTTCATAATTGTAAATATATTTGACAAAAAATTGTTTTAAATTGAAAGAAAGAAGGGAACTTTGTTATGTATTTTAGAATAAATATAGTAATATATAAATTGTACTTTTGTTTTGTTGTTTGTACCATTGTAAAATCACAGAGAAAATTAGATAGTTGAAGTGATGAAAACGTTGTTACATTAAACATGATTTACCAAAGAACAAATGTGATACCAGTTTCTTGTTATATGATACTTTGCAATTAAAGACTTCCTGGATTTTTAGTTAGTATAAAACATTTTCTTGAAATGAAGCAGTTTTTTTTTTTTTTTTGTTTTTCCTATACACTCTGTTCTCCAGTATTCGTAGAAATGTTGATAGGTAGCCACCTGGATTCTTAATTCTCTTTCATTTACCATGTACCTATACTATAATAATACTGTTTATTGATTAGTTTGGAGTATGTAACTTTTGCTAAAAGAAAACAGGTCTACACTGTCTAGAAATTCTAATTTTAATAGCTTTTTTTTTATTATTGAAGATTTCAACTCCAGAAATAGGGGTTTTTGTAACTCTGAGATAGCATTCCCTCTTTGTCTTTTCTCTCTCATTCACTCCATGACATTACTGTCTAGTATTAGACGCAATAGTGGCAAGGCAGCTGGAGAACTCGTGCTTAATTGGGAAAGCTTTCGTTGTGTCATCAATGTACTGCAGGAGTACAATACATGATGACAGTCACTACACATATTAAGAAAACTATTAATAAAAACACTTCTCCAAATTACAAGTTTAATTCAGCATCAACCAAATTATGTTGTTTCCAGTATGAAAGGAAATGCACACACTTCTCACTCTCTAATGACACTGAATGTACAGGGAGAATGAAATGTTTTCCTTGAGGCTATATTTACTGTATCATCAGAGCCTGTAGTGTTCATAGCATCACACCTAGCATATAAAGTTTCAAACCCCTGGAAAATTGTCTCACACCAAAATACTAACTTTTAATTAATGAAATATATGCTAAATTTCATACATTAAATTAGAATTTCTACAATGACTTTGACAATATATTCAATGCGCTTGAAATATGTGTATATAGGAAGCTCTTACAAGCATCACCAAACAAATGAATGGGTGTTACATCAAGTAGGTGAAAGATGACAACTCTTGAACATAGCCATCTATTAAGGCCATATTTGAAGGAGCAGAAGTTTGGAAACCATTATCATGGAAAGAAGAGTAGAGGGTAGTAGATCAAAGAGCAGGCAAAGAATGCCATAGATGGACAATATTAAGAGCTGATCGGACAATAGTGGCAAGGCAGCTTGAGAACTCGTGCTTAATTGGGAAAACTTTCATTGTGTCATCAATGCACTGCAGGAGTACAATACATGATGACAGTCACTACACATATTAAGAAAACTACTGCACTTAGCATCCCTAAACAGCATGTAATCCGAACACTCAAGTTTGCTATTAGTCTCTATTACTGAGGATCTCCACGAACAAATACACATCAACATAACAAAAACAGCATCACAAATTTGGCCTTTCTCTTCAGGGCCAGAAAATATTTTAGACTGTCTTCAGCTATTAGCCCTCTAAAAGACAAAAAGCTATGACCTATAACATCAACTGGAGGATTTTTGAAGGATTATGGCTTTATAAAAAAAGTGGCTTATGCATTGTGAAGAAAAATCTGATACTAAAACAATTGCTTCAGCCACAGATATATTATGTAACTGGACATGATGTTGTGTCCAGTTATGTTAAATATATAGGTTTTTGAGGCATCAAATGCACCAAATCAGAGTTTTGGGACATGTACATATCTGCTTGTGTTGTCTCCCCATCCAACAATATTACATAACCTTTAGTGAGGAAGAACAGCTTTTATTTTAACCATGTATATGGGATACAACTGTTTTAAGTTTATTCTTTTTGTTCACTAATAATTTTTCATATTTCATTGTTAATCTTTTATTTATAATTTGGAGTAATGACCTAAGTCCTTTTTCACCACATCATCAAAATAAAGCAGTTTTTTTTTTTTAAAGCCACATTTTTGTAGTTGGTCAAATGATGGGAACCATATTATAAATGACCAAAACATTGGATTGCAAATTGTTAACTCGAAGTTACTTTCAGCAACCAGTAATTGGTTTTAGTTTTTATTACAGAAGTGTTGTATCTTTGTTTTAACGTTTGGTTTGTATTTTGATATTAATAAAACTTCTATTGACAATATTCAAATATTTTGTGGAATTCTATATAAATGGTAGGTTTGACATTTTTCCTTCTGGTTTTGTGTATTGTACTAACTACAGTGGCTCTTACTTGCTCTAATTGCATACACACTTACTTCCCGAGGTCACTCAGTGACACCCATCATTCTGTTACCTCTATTGATTTCTATGACTCTTCACTACTTGGTCACACCCTGTTACCAACAACTATCTGTAAAAACACATTTTTCTTTTTTGCCAAAACATGTAACTGCCATCAGTTTCTCTCTCTCATCACTGTCCTATTACTCCTTCCTCTTGTTCCAATCAAGTTATTTCCTCTTCATGACCATATGTCATCTTCTGCAATACACCATTTCTTTAGTGTTAAGTGAGAAAGCACTGAGAGGACCTTTTAATCTTACTGAAAACATGGCAATCTGGAGGCCATGATTAGATGCATCCTGTACACTCTGAAAAGTAGTTGGTATTGTAGTCTTAAAGAAAAAAAGCACATTAACTCCTACATGTACTATGTTGCCACATAGTTAACAGTTTTCATTACCTTGCCTCAGCATGCTATCGTAGCAAATTCTGATGCAAACAACCACCTTGTTGGACATGTCCTGGAAGCAGGATGTTTATACTTACACTTAAATCTCCATCAATTATGCTGATTTTATCCAATGTCCTTACCAACAATAATCATGTAGCTGTTACTCTCTTTGTATTACATGACCCTCTCTGTTACATCTCCCCTGCTCTTTCACTCTAGCTCTCTTCTACTACTCTATCTTCTAACACACTATTTGTGTGAAGGATGATATAAATGCAATGACTGTTACCAACTCTGTGCCAGATGGCTATTCTACTCCATCTTCACCAGCCATTGGTCTATTAGCCAGATGCCAACACAATTAACATCTTCCTCCTGTTTCTTTACCTATACATCCTATCTGATGCCATGGAGACAGCATCAGTTTGTCACTGACAACCTTATGCCTATTTGCTATACCAGCCTCAAGGTCTGATGTAGTGTAGAGGACAACATTTGAGTCAACTATTATGATCCAACAAGGCTTATTCTGATAATCTGGGATAGCTCTCTCCAAATTTCTCTACCATATCAACTCTCTGGCTACCCTGTAGCCTAGTATGCTGGCAACCACTTATAAGCAAGAAATTAACATAAGCACAAGGCAGGAGGGGTTAGTTAATTACATTTACCCTAGTATTTGGCAAGTATTTTATCAACTCCAGAAGGAAGAAAGGCAAACTTGACTATGATAAGGTTTGAACAGAATGTCAAAGGCCAGAAGAAATGCTACAATGCTTCAATTACTGCCATTTACCACTTCAATAATAATAATTGTTTCAAATTTTGCCACAAGGACAGCAATTTTGGGGAAGGGGATGAGTCGATTATATCGATCCCCTGGTACTTATTTAATCGACCCCGAAAGGATGAAAGGCAAAGCTGACCGTGGCAGAATTTGAACTTAGAACGGAGCAATGGGTGAAATACCGCTAAGCATTTTCTCCAGTGTGTTAACGATTCTGTCAGCTTGTCTCCTTAATAATAATAATAATCGTTTCTACTATAGGCACAAGGCCTGAAATTTGGGGGAAGGGAGTTACTTGATTGCATTGGCACCAGTGCTTGACTGGATGAAAGGCAAAGTCGGGCTGGGTGGAATTTGAGCACAAGATATGCTGCTAAGGATTTTGAATTACAGGTGCTACTCATTTTTGCCAGCTGAGTGGACTGGAGCAATGTGAAATAAAGTGTCTTGCTCCAGGAGTCAATGTGCCACAGGTTTTTGAACTCATGATTTTAAGATTGTGAGCCAAACACTCTAACCACTAAAACATGTCTTCACAAAATCTTTACATACAAACAAATAAAAATAAAAAATAAAACCAACAAGTCTCTTGATTACGAGATTTCTTATTTTTAAAAAAAATTTTATTTTTTCCTCTTTATGTCCCCACCCCATCAATTCCAACCCCCCACTATTGTTTTTGTTATACATTTTTTTGTTATGTTTTTCTTGGATCAATTTTGTACAATTTCATACTTTGTATTTGATTTTCTGTATTTTTTTTTCAACCAAACCATTCCCTCAATTTTTTCTATTGAAAATCTTTCATCAACCACATTTTCCCCTCTCCGTTCACCCTCTTGTCCCCGTCATCTATACCATACATTCATAATTCCGGCTAAAAAAAATGTTTTTTTTTCAACTTTTTTCTTCACTTTTTGTTATTTTTTAAGCAGATAAAATTATTTGTTTACAAAAAAGTAATAATAATAATAATAATAATAATAATTTCTAATGTAGGCACAAGGCCACAAATTTGGGGGAGGGGTTATGAGGTGTTAGTCAATTAAAATGCCCCCAGTATTGACAGGTACTTTATTTTACCAACCCCAGAAGGATGAAAGGTGAAGTTTATCTTAGTGAGATAATAATAATAATAATAATAATAGTAGTAGTATAATAGTAATAATAACAATAAAAATAACAATAATAATCTTTACATTTGTCAGTTATTTTTGTTTTTTCATTTAGTTTTGTTGTTCATATAGTTGTTGTAGTTATTTCTGTAATTGTTATGCATATGTATATGTCTGTGTACGTATGTGTGTTTTTGTGCCAATGAGAAATGAGCATGTGATCAATGAATATGTATGTATATATCTTTTACGAGTGTATGTATGTGTGTATGTGTGCATGCATGCAACACGCATGCATGTGTAAGAAATGTGTGTGTGTATATGAGTTCTTTGTGCGTGAATGTGTGTGTCAAGTTTTATGATGGAAAAATTATATATGTATGTAGACATACATATACACACACATACACACATATCTATATATATATATAGATATATATAGATATATATATATATATATATAGATATATATAAAAACAACAAAACAGCAGTAATCAGATGTAATAGTAGTAGTATTTGTAATAGTAATAATAGTAGTAGTAGTTAGGCTCAACACTAGGCTTCCATGGCCCCAACGGAAGAATTAAGGAACTCCCCCCACAAAATACATATAAAGCCTTGGAAGTTGATGTTTGGTGGAGGGGGTGTTGGTGGTGTTCCTTTGCCGCCTCAAGCATAGAATTCCTTGTCAGGAGCCTTTGTATAGGAGTAGTTGCTCTTGGTTGGCTCATCCAGTGGGTAGCTGCCCTCATCCTTCTTGCGCATCCGATAGACAATGAACATTGTGAGCAGGATACAGACAAAGAGACCAACAACGGCACCAGCAATGATGGCTAAAACAACAGAATAGACAATAAAGTTTAAACATATATATTATATATAATTTTAATCAGCAGAAATTACAAAGAAACTGAGGGTTATGAGTTTTGTGCACGACACTTATTAAATAGTTTTCAAATTGGGAGTATGTCTTTTATAAAGACTATCTTAAAATGGTAAATATAATTATCTTGGGATTCTTCTTGAAAAAATTAGATAAAATTAAATGGTCACAAGAATAAAGCTTATTTTTCAAATAGTCTGCCAGTTAAGCAGTTCAATAAATGAATAAATAAAATAACATAAAAATAAGGTCTCTAAAGCTACAAGTTCTAACATTAAAGAGATTCAAACTATAAGATTTAACTTCTGTGACCATATTTTATGTAATATAGGGTTCATTTAATTATAAAGAAGTTGTAGTGATTTAGTAGAATAATAAACTTTCATTAATCAGGTTGGTGTTTGGAATAATTGTAACTTAAAAAGTTCTTAATTATGATGGAAGGTTTAAATTTAGCCTCAGCAATTAACTCAAGTTGGCCCATACTGACAAATGGTAACCAGATGATATAACATGAAATATCTTATGAGAGAGGAGGATAATGGGAGGTGGCCTGAAAGCAATGTTTAATTTCAGACACTAAAAGGCTTAGTTAAAAATGTTTTAACTCACCTGCCATGATACCTGGTTCCTCTGTGGCACTTTCATTTGGTCTGGGTTCGTGTATCGGTTTATCATTTGGAGCTGAAGACATCTCACTTGATGCTGTTGGGAGAAAAGAGAAGAAAAAGAAATTAAGTGGGTAATATGTTTGGTTAATAGTGGAGGATGATAATGAGGGAGGCTGATTCATTGGTTGCCCATGGAAAAGGAAGTAAGCTGATTGATTGACAAAACTGGGCAAGTGTGAAGAGGAGTAAATAGAGATAAATGTATGGAATGAGAGTGGATAGCTGAATAATCAGCATTTGATTGGTTTAGCTATGTAGAGACTTGAATTGATTGAACTATGTAGAAAAGCAACTTGATGTGGTGTTATGTATGCAGATGTTAAAACATATTGCTATCATGTTGTTACCTAACAGGTGGACTTGGCAACAATGGCTAGAATGAGATGCACATGGAAGCACTTTCAGAAACTGAATGGTGTGATAAGTGCTGTGAATTATGGGAGTGAGATATGGATGTTACAAAAAGAAATGGGATAAAATGACTGGTCATGTCCTAAGGAAAGATGAAAGTGACTGGGTGAGAAGAGTGATGGAAATGAATGTGGAAGGAGAAGAATGAGAAAAACTTAGCTAAAGATGACTAAAGAGAAAATGAGGTTGGTGAGAGCAGTGATGAAAATAGAGTAAAATGCTGAAAACTGGCATGGACCTGCAAGTATAACTTCTGTTTTGGCATGGAAAATGGTGTTTTAACTTTTGTGTATAATGTCTAGAATGATTTGTGAAAACAATCAAATCATTTGTAGGAGCAGATCTCTTCCTTTTCTGCCAGGCATGGTGGTGACTATGTCACATGAATTATTAGACTTGTGTGAGATCACTCCATCGTTATGTATTTCAAAGTTAATATCTAGGATAGTTGTTCCTTACAATACTACTGTAGCCACTTTGGGTTTGCACACTCCACTGTCCTTAAGGTACAGGCAATACCATGAAGAATTGTTTGACCTGAGTATTAGTTGATTATTGACTGATAATTTATTTTATCAAGCCTGAAAAGATATAAGGCAAAGTGGACAAGATTTGAACTCAAAATGTATTTTGTCTGATTCTCTACTTATTTTACCAATCCACCAGGGAAGATCAGATAAGTGAGTGAGTGTAAGTGTGTGCGTGGTGTAAAGGGAACAGAATATTTTGGGGTGATGCGTACATACATGGATAGATATGCATGCATGCGTTTGTGTGTGTGTGTAATGTATGTATGAGTGAGTGAGTGCCACTGTATAAGATTTTATTGTGTGTGTGTGTGTGTGTGTGTGTGTGTGTTTGTGAGTGTATGCATGCATGTGTGTGTGTAAGAATTTCTTATACTGCTATACTTACAAGTAGAAACTGACGATATACTGATACGGGGAGTTGACAGCTTTGGTTCAACCTGTTTAAAATATGAAAAACATTGTAGAAATAATATCAAAATAATATTGTACATGTAAGAGATAATGGCAGTGGGAGGGAGAGCAATAAAACCATATTTAGAAATAAAAACCTCCAACTGTTGGCCAAAGAAAGAAGAGTAGCCATAACTAATTTTTTAGGATATCTAAGACTGATAGAAGGGAAGCAAGTTATCCTCAAACCAGAGATCTGGTCTGAATGCTTGAATCAGAGGAGGACTTCACTAATAGCACCTGAGGACCAGGTGTTGTTAAACTCAGTGATGGATTACGTCTACAACAAGAATGGCACCTCTAACAGGTTTCCCCACAGTTTCCATCTGGAAACTGAATTTCACCCGTATGACTTTGACTTTTAACTTATGGCAAGATGCCATGCAATATGACTGACCCTCAAGCTACATGGCTGAGAAAGAAACTTCTTAACCAAGCAGTTGACGTTGTACTCAGCTAAAGAGAGAGAAAGAAAAAAAAAAGACCATCTCTTTCATAATGTGTAAAGCTGTAACTATGGTGTTTATAATATTGTGTTGCTGAGATATAACCCTCTCCACCAACAACCTAGGATAACAAGTGAAGCCAAAACTGCAAATATCTGTTAGACCAGTCTATCTATAGTCTATATTGTAATGTTAAGTGGATAAGAGATGAATTTCTACATCTCTGGGACAAGAATGTATTACAAATAATACATTCACGAACTCTAATTATCTAAGTGGACTGATAATCTGACTGTATTTTATTTCTATAATATTGAGTCGGTGAAAGATTAGTCACTTTAGTCCAACGGATATGGAGCTAGTTCATCTTGGGTAAACATTCATGTAAAGTTATGTATTAGTGTTCACAGAATAAACAAAAGACTAAGAAAAATATATAAATACTTTTGGTAAATATCACAATGAAACATATTTAGAGTGAATTACAACACATAACCCCACCTTCACTCCTTTTAAACTGACATTCTAGCACCATATCCAATAGGCCATTTACCTTGTAGCTCATGTATTTCACAAAGGAAAACAAAAGGCATCTATTTATTATTGGATATCAATTTAAATTCCAGAGTTACCTCTTCTAGCTTTCTTTACCAGAATTACTCATTAAACTAACAGTTCTTCCTTCTCACTACAGGTGTCGTTTTCATTAATTAAAACTAAATTGGCTCTTCATTACTGTTAACACCAATTAATCACTAATATACAATCTGTTCCTATGAGTACCAAAACCTCACCCCATACAACTGCCATCTATTGTATTGTTAAACATTTAAGGTATTATAAATGGATATTACTTATCAATAGATCATTGACTGATGGATTAATTAATAAATGAAGTTTAACATCATCTGGAATCAAATTTAATGTAGTGATAAATTTATACAACAACAATAGATACTATAATGATAATCATCATTTAACATGTGTATTGTTTACAACTTGAGACAAAGAGATAAGTTGGTAGGTTGGTTTTGGATATATGTATATATTTATGTGTGTGTGTATACATTTGTGTGGATAT
>NC_068984.1:97119949-97120505 GCF_001194135.2 Octopus bimaculoides | reverse complement strand
ATATAATATAATATAAACAAGATTCAGTTGAATAAGGTACTTAAAGTTGAGACATCTAGTTAGATCGGAATAAAATGCACAGAATAATTTTTAGATAGATACCTAACTAAACTTTTAGATGAACACTGAAGTACTGGCAGAACGATATTTGGGTAATGTATGCACTCAATTTGACTCAGCTAAGTATATAATCCGCTCTTGAGCTATTTAAACACGTACATTTTATTAAATATACAGTCCATAATATACTTCAGAACATGCGAAAGGCATGTTCTGAGAGAGGTGAATTAAAAATAAATAAGTACTTCTGTGACTGTAGTGGCAGAATCATTGAATATGTATGTTGCCATAGATTTAAAATTATTTAAAAAAATTATCATAAATGTTCTTGATTGTAAGATTCATGTATTCATCTGAAGAAAATGGTTTTATACAATGATATAACATATTCATTTATCAATTAGAAAAATTTGTTAGAAATGACTGTAATGGATTAACATCAGTCCCTGATATCTTATATATATGTGTGTGTGTGTGTGTGTATATATGTATATAT
>NC_068984.1:97106419-97119849 GCF_001194135.2 Octopus bimaculoides | reverse complement strand
TTTAACACACTCACTGCTAAAATTTCCACTCATTTACTTATTTATTTTTCTAAAATTTTCATTGCAACCTGCAACCTTTTCAACAGTTGTTGACTGTGTCCGTTATCCAAGCTGCATTCTTTTGTTTGTTTGTGCACATGTGTGTGGGTCAGTGTGTGAACGCAAACACATGTATCTATACATGCATGCATGTAAGTGTGTGTATGCATGTATGTGTGTGTGCATGATTGTTTGTATTCTGCATAGTCATGTGTTTGTGTGTGTCTGCATGTGTGTATGTAACTGTCTCCTTGTATGTGCATGTCTGAGTGTGTGTGTGTGTGTGGGTTTTTGTGACTATGTACTGTGTCTGTATGAATGGATGTGTGTATGCATGTCTCCATGTGTCCATGTGTGAAGTGAAGTGTGTGAGTATATGGTCATGTGTTTCAGTCTTCATTTGCGTATGTGTATGTATATGTGCATGTCTGTTCATATTACCTATGTAGCTATCTGTCTGTATGTCTATCTGTTTACTTTCATATCCATACACACACACATTCATACATATATTTTTACATAACTGAACCAAATTTGATGACAGGCATCCGTGCCAGTGGAGCGCTAACAGCACCATCTGAGCGGGATCACTGCCAGAGCCAGTGGCACGTAAAAGGCACCGTTTGAGTGCGATCATTTCCAGCTTCGCCTTACTGGCACTTGTGCCGGTGGCATTTGAACAAAACATTGGCTGACTCCTGTGCAGGTGACACATAAAAAACACCATTTGAGCGTGGCCATTGCCAGTACCGCCAGACTGGCCCTCGGGCCGGTGGCACGTAAAAAGCACTCACTACACTCTTGGAGTAGTTGGTATTAGGAAGGGCATCCAACTGTATAAACTCTGCCAGATCAGATTGGAGTCTGGTGTAGTCATCCACTTCGCCAGTCCCCAGTCAAATCGTCCAACCCATACTAGCATGGAAAGCGGATGTTAAATGATGATGATGATACACACTTGAACAAACACATATATATATAACATATTTACATTTAAATACACACCCATTACACCACTTTCTGTAAAGTCTAGTATTATACACTCTCCCTGGCAACAAGTGTAGGTGTGTCAACATTACTATGAGATAACCTCTAGAAGACACTTATGTCCATACATCTGTATAGAATATATTGCTTTTTCACCCTGTATCTCCAAACATTGTAAGAGGTAGCTGTAGCTGCAGTAGAGCTGTAATAACTTCATCTTAGCAAACAAGACATATTCTATAGCTGCATGTGGATGTAAATCCTCACACAAACACAACATGCAAATCTAACTTGTTAGGAGCTTACTAACCATATCGGTCAGCATTTGGCTCTATGATGAACCTAATGGACTTCTTATTCAGTAACTCCAAGAAATAAAGAGGAGTTCCTGGTAACACCCTGTACAGTGTCTTGGCTGCCGGACCAAATATAAACAATTATTTTACCAATTATAATTTCAGAAGTAGGCAACCTGTGCCTCTCTTAGGAAGTTTATTTTTCTCTTTTTCCTTGTTTATTACACTTCATGGCAACACAACACCACCAATAACCATCATGTTGGCACTTAATAAAACTGGTCAAGAATTTAGCTCTATCTGAAGTTAATAGATAGAAATGGTTTGCATAGATGACACAAGAAAAAAGATTTTAAACTGGGGGTTTTTTTGAGAGCTGACGTTTACAGCAAGCTGGCTTGGCACAGCAGGAAGTTTACATTAACAAGGGTAACTCTTAATAATTGACAAGTTGAGTTTAACAGCCATACGGGAGATATTGACAGCTAAGGGTTTACAATAGGGGTCACATTGACAGTCAAGAATTTATAATCATATAGGTTACATTGACAGTGAAGGATTTTCTACAATATGAATTACAATGAAAGCTGAGGGTTTACAATACAAGTCACATTGATAGCAGATGTTTTCTGCAATATGAAGCACACTGACAGTTAAGTATTTATTAAATATATGGGTTAAACTGATAGTTGTGGGTTTACTACAACAAAGGTCACATTGAGGTTTATCATTTTGGCCACATTGGCACCAACATGAATGACAACAATACTGGATATTTCAATACTGAAAAATTATGGCACTATAGGTGAATGCATTAAAGATATAAAGCTATAGTAACATGACACAACTGTTAAATGGAGGTTTAACTTGTAATGTGAATTGTTAATCTATATAGATTCTGTGAGCTTGGTTCAACAATTCAGGGATACAAAACAACATGGCTCCTCAACATAGCAAAATGGTAACAACAAGAACACCAGGTGTCAACAGTTTAGAGAGCAGCACAAAATTGACCGTCAGGTAAGTGGGTTATACCAAATATAACATATAACTAGAGAGGTATGCATATAAACAACTACATAAACACACATACACACATATGAATCATACAACACAAATACTGTTGTGGACAAACAAACCAGTTATTCCGGATCCTTCTGTAAGATACAATAAGCACAAAACCCCAACTACTGAATAAATAACAGCAGTTAGCTGTGTAAAATACAGTAAAGACATAAAAAAACCCAACAAAAACAGAGGAATGTATTATATATGTGTATGTGTGTGTGTGTGTATATATATATATATATATATATACACACACACATATACATACACACACACACACACAGACATATATAAACATACAAGACATATATATATACATACACATACACGTGTGGATACATACTGTATATACATATATACACAATATACTCACGTGTGTGTACGTATACACACACACACATCCCACATATACATATATACATACACACACATACATACAGAAAAAGAGACATTTACAGAAAACAGAAAATGAAACAAGGAAAAAATAAAACAGATGAACATCAGTGTCAACTGTTGATTCTCAAAATAGTAGAATTAATGCAACAGGTTGGTGATTTATTTATTTCTTTATCATTTAACTAAAATAGCTGAAATGGTAATGGATCACACACACACAGTTGACAATACCATTTGGAAGACTGTATAACTTATGCAATCACATTTCCTTTATCTAAGATAATATACAGGAGTTTTGTTTTTCTGAATGTTAAATAATAAAGATAAAAAGATGAAGAAGATAAACTATAATTGATGTACAATTTACTGTGACATTAGATTTACATGAAATGGTTTGAACAAAATGTTAACAACGATTTCTTATAATTAGCTAAAGAAACAGTTCGAATGAAAATGCTGCATAAAATGATTCAAACAATAGCAATAACAATAATAATGAAATGGTGCTCGAGTTGGATGGGAAATATTTTAGATGGGTTTAACTAATGAAGAATTCTAATGAAGGAAAGGAATTTTAATGACATCAATCATGGTGATCATTGTAGTTGTGCAATTCATCTGTAATTCAATTTTGGTGAGGATGTTTTATAAGTATAAAATATTTATAAGTATGTTTTCCATACTTATAAATACCACCACCGACACTGCTGCTGCTGCTGCTGGTGACATGTTTAGCAGCAGCAATAGTAATAGTTGTAGTAGTAGTGTTTTTATCCAACTAAGAGAAATATTCACTTGTAATCTGTTTTGAGACAACTTTTAGTTTGATTTACTAGACATAACAGTGAAACCTCTCTCAAATCAAATTGCATCATACAATCTTATTGTAGGTAGATATTTGATATGTAGTCCTGGATGTTAATAAATATAAAAATGTCATCAATGTGATGTCTCTAGTCACAATGTTGATTTGATTATAGGCAACTGGGACAAAAGTACATCTAAACTTGAGATATAGTTGTTAAGGTTAGGATTGAACTCAATTATTCATTGTAACTGTAGAGTTTACTTACCATGTCTTAGAGGTACAAAACTGATTTAAGACTAATGTGTCAGTATAAAACTGATTTTAGAAACAGTAACATCACTGAAGTCTCAAGGAAGGGCCAGTACCTATGACATTTTTTAGGGTCAACATGAATGGTGTGAGGCAGGGAGATTGGACATCTCACTTAGAAACGTCTGACAGAGTAGCCTCCACTAAAAGACATCCAAGGAAAAGGGGAAAGGAATGTTAACGTGTGTGATGGATTAAGTCTACCACTCAAGAATAGAAATAGTTCCCCCCCCAAGATTCTATACAGTTTCCATCTACCAAATTCTACTTACTTTCATCAATCTGTTCTTGTAGAAGATGGATTGAATCTGAAATATATTGTTTTTTCACCCTGTATCTCCAAACACATTGAAGCAAACTTCTTAATCACTCAGCTATGTCTACACTCCATTGTTATGTAAGTACTAGCACCTAGGTTTCTCTTAGTTTTGATTAGATCTAATTCTACAGAGAAACATGATGGCTAATATCACATCATTCACATTCATATTGTTTAGTGCTTCTCTTCTGATTAACGTTTACAGACTGAAATGATCTTTAGCAATATTTCAATTTCTCCATTTTTAATGGAAAAAATAAATGGATAGAATGCTAGAAAGTCTTTTAAGGTTATAATTTTTCAGATGATTATGCTCCATAATAAGAGATGAGAAATATTTCAATATTTAATGTACATTACATTTTAAAGTGTTTGATCTTCAATCATCAAACAAATCAATAAACAATATAGATGTAAATATTACAAAATGTTTTAAGTCTAAAGATGAAGTTGCATGAAACATAAATAATCAAAACTTTTTGTAATACCATCTTCCTGGCAATATATTTACTTCAAATTCTTCATCTTTTCTCAACCAAACCATTTCAGTGAAATCACACTGGCAAATCTCTATATTAAAAACTGTTGTTTAACCCCAGGTCAGCCATCATTGATGGACTTATGGTCACAGATGTCACAGTATGACCATTTGACCTTGACATATACTATATCTGAGACTACTTTATGCATATCATTCTTCTAAAAAGACATTAGTCTGTTTTGAGGAAGAGGTGGTTGCTATTTCTAGCACCAGATGGAGCAAATATTTAAAACGGGGTTAATTAAATCACACCTTTTACACAGCTTCCTTTCTTAAAATGAAAATCTCTACCATGTATATGTAAAAAATAAAACACACACACCCACACAAAAAGAAAACACCCAGCTTTTTGTATTTTCTTTTAATATCCCATCTAGCACATGCCTCCTTTTAAATATTTGCATTTTTTTGTATATTATTTCAATTTATTTCACACCTCCGAATTCACAATCTAATGCACAATAATCATATATGTTATTTAACAATGTACTGTCAAAAGCACAATTATGCAAATTAAGCTAACCACTGTGATGACAGCCTAATCTATGCCATAATATAGTGCCTTAATGTACATTATTTACATTTGACGGATATTTGTCCTCATCTTGTTTGTTGTTAACGTGTCTCGGCTGATTTACCCTCCAGCCTTTATTAGGTGTCTTGGGGAAATTTCGAACCTGGGTTCTCATTCCTAAGGTATTTTTTGATGTTATTATTATTATTCAGGTCACTGCCTGGAATTGAATTCGGAATCTTGGGGTTAGTAGCCCGTGCTCTTAACCACTATGCCATATGCCCGTGGGTAGTTATGGAGTGAATTTTTAGGGCTTATAAATCTAATATTTCCTATCTTTCCTTAATACCGGTTCCCATATGCTGTTCATATCTGCACTCGGTCTGCTTAGGAGGTTGTTGTGTCCTAGCATATGTGCTGCTTCTTTTAGTTTTCATATTTTCAACTGGTGTTCTCTGTCTATTATTTTAACTTCATCTCACAGGGGGAAGTGGTCTCCATTGGGGGTGGTGTTGATGCTGGTCATATTCTCGTCCCTGCACGTGTTGCCTGTTATAGTTGTTGTTGTTGTCGCTACTGCTGGCACTGCCATTGGTGTTGCTGTTGTTGTTGATGGAGTCGGGGCTGCTGGTGATGGTGGAGGATGTGGTGGTGGTGATGGTAGTGCTATTGCCACTGCTGGTTCTGCTGCTGGTGCCGTTATAGTCAGTGACAGAACTGGCGCTTCCCTCTGTGGCTGTTGGGTTCCAGCATGTAGGGCATGCAGTCCTTAAACCCACTGGCAGCTAGGGCCTCATGATAGTATGGGGCTGCTGCAGCGAAGGCTTCTTGGCTAGGGGAAAGGCTCGAAATCCTTTTTCTGATACCTTTTACCAGGTTCTTGAATACTATGGGTGGCTTATTGGCCACTATGATAGTAGTAGCAGAGGCAACGAATCCAGTTCCATCACTGGCTATAATGACAACAGTAGCAGAACCGGCAGTGGTGATAGCACTACTATCACCACCAGCATCCCTGACTCCATCAATAGCAATAGTAACACCAGTGGCAGCGACGGCAACAACAGTAGCAACATTAACAGCAACAATGACTGTGTCACAGGCAACATGCACAGGGATGACCAGCGCCAACTCCACCCCCAACGACGGCAACACCATCAGTGGTAATGGTAGCAGCAACAGCAACAAGCACAACGACAGAAGCAACAGGCACAATGACATCATGCATCCACAGAAGTCTGTGGGGCATTTCCCCATCTATATTTTAAAGAGGTCTCTGGCCAGCAGTGTTTGAGGTCTGAAGATACCCCGTAAGGCTAAAGCCCTTATGAGTGAGAAACCCAGGGTAACCCCATAAACCAGCCTACCCCACTTTAATATTAACTTTTCTACATCTTGAAATATGCTTCTCCTCTGGATTTATGTATTTCTACAAATGATTCTATATATATGAAATCGAAATCGAACTAAATTCGACGACTGGCACCCATGCCAATGTCGTCTCCTTCATTGGACACGAAACTCGCCTTCTGGCATGTGTAAAGACATTCGAACGAGATCGTTGCCAGTGCTGCTGGACTGGCTCCTGTGCAGGTGGCACGTAAAATACATTTTGAGCGTGGCCGTTGCCAGTACCGCCGGACTGGCCTTCGTGCCAGTGGCACGTAAAAGCACCCACTACACTCTCGGAGTGGTTGTCGTTAGGAAGGGCATCCAGCTGTAGAAACTCTGCCAAACCAGATTGGAGCCTGGTGTAGCCATCTGGTTCACCAGTCCTCAGTCAAATCGTCCAACCCATGCTAGCATGGAAAGTGGACGTTAAACAATGATGATGATGATATATATATACACACACACACACACTTATGGGAAGGGTTGATTAAAGAAAAGTAAAATGTTGTGAATGGGATGTGAAACATAAATACAAACATATACATGCACATACACATACATAGAGCAACTAAAATAGGATGGTGTAATTAGGTGGGAGTCATCAGAATGGGGCATGTATGTGTGTCTCTCTGCACATAAGAGAGGAAAATTTAGTTAAAAGAACAGTAGGCAACTATGAAACAAGTGTAGTACAGCTGATAGCAGGAGGAGGAGGAGGAGGAGGAGGTGGTGGTGGTGGTGGAGATGCTAAGCAGGAAGTGAGTGGTGGAAGTTGTCACACATCACCACCACCAGTTGGGTTGGACTACAAGATGGGCAGTAACACTACTACAGAGTGGGCAGCTTGGAACTAGGTGCACCAATCTGACCTGGAATTGGTTGTGTTTTTGGGATTTTTTATGTGGTACTTCCTCTTCACCTAAAAGGGTCACCAGGGGTGGCACCATTGCAAGCCAGGGTGTTATGTACAAGGGTATATTCTGGAACAGAACATGAGGAGAATGCATCTGAATATATGTGTATATACATACGTATGTATTTGGGTGGTGAGTGAGTGTGTGTAAATGTCAAACAACAAGAATGGTGACTAAAATTTCTTGATTTGTGTATTAAAGCTACCATTGGTTAAGAAAATATCTTAATATCCCAGCAATTTTTCAAGTCAATCACATGGAGGATTGGTGTTCATCTCCAATTTGTATGTATATATACATATATGTGTGTATGTCTGAGTGTGTTTGTGTATACCTTGTTAGTTAACTATATATTTGAGTCAGTGTGTTTGTGTATCTGTGTGTGTTATATATATATATATATATATATAACACACACAGATACACAAACACACTGACTCAAATATATAGTTAACTAACAAGGAACTTGCACTGCTTTTATCAAGGTTACAGAATTTCATTTGTACCTAATATCATAGGTGCACTGGAATATGTAACAGATTTACATAAAATCCTTGAAATGTTGGGGATTCTTCAAAGACAAACAAAGTAAATTGATTCATATCTTCCAAATACAATTGATTAGTGATGCTGTGAAGTTTTGTAAAGCATTCCATAAGTTCCTTATTTGAATTTCCTGGAATAGACACATATGAGCAATCACACCTATACATAAAAAGTAATAACATGCACATCTATTACCTGAGTGCAAGTATAAACCACATACACACTTATACATGCATACACACAAACACACACACACTGAGACTTTCATGAATCCTGAAACTGTTTTAATTTAAAGAAGTCCTGTCATTTTGTTAGTGAGTCACTTGAATTCTGTGAAGAACTTAAACATATCGCCATTCACACACACACAAACCAACATGGCCCAGTGGTTAGGGCAGCGGACTCGCGGTCATAGGATCGCAGTTTCGATTCCCAGACTGGGCGTTGTGAGTGTTTATTGAGCGAAAACACCTAAAGCTCCACAAGGCTCCGGCAGGGGATGGTGGCAAACCCTGCTGTACTCTTCCACCACAACTTTCTCTTACTTCCAGTTTCTGTTGTGCCTGTAATTCAAAGGGTCAGCCTTGTCACACTGTGTCACGCTGAATATCCCTGCGAACTACGTTAAGGGTACACGTGCCTGTGGAGTGCTCAGCCACTTGCACATTAATTTCACGAGCAGGTTGTTCCATTGATCGGATCAACTGGAACCCTCGACATCGTAAGCGATGGAGTGTCAACAACAACAATATATATATAGACATACATACATGTCTGAGTATATTATAAGTCTCTCTATCTATCTGTCTATCTATCTATCTATACATATATACACACATAAACATAAAATATAGTAGATGCAAGAGGCAGGTGTGAAGCAAGTAATGAAGAAAAGGTGGGGATATTCATACCTCAGAAATAAATAATGTTATAAAACAAAAAAGACAAAGATAAACAAGAAAAAATGAATGAAATTGTAAAATAAAAACAAACAAAAAAAAGAGGTAAAATGAGAAAACACAAGTTACAATATTACTTAGAATATGGCAGGATTACATGATTGATTGATAAATGAGAGCATGAAATAACACCAGAATAAACAATGCAGAAAGTATAATGACAAAGAAATTGAATTAATCTATACCTAAAAATTTATGTATCTTTATGCTAAGTATGTATATATATGCCTACCTACCTAACTATATGTCTCCACCTATCATTCTCTCTTGCTCCATCACACTGCTCACAGTGTTTTTTTATTCAATCTCCTTGCCAACAGCCATCATGTAGCTACCTATCGCTCTCTAACTAAATCAAACCAGCACCTATCCAATCATACATGAGCCATGGCTTCTTCCAATTCCGTTTTTTGGTGACATATGAAAGATCCTTTTATTTTTTGGAAAAATAGAGACATTTCACTTCCTCCTCAATATTTTTTGCAAAAAGATGTAAAGTTGGCAATGTTGTCCATTATTGTAGATATTTTTTATCATCATTGCAACAAGCACCTCTCTGAAGGGTCAACCTTAGGAATGAGAAACTGTTTCCACTGTGCCGAATGTTACAGAGTTGACTAAACCATTACCCACATCAGGAACAAATGCCTTTGACTTTCGCAAAAACCAATACAAGTTGTGGTGACATGATGAGGTAGTGAAAGTGTTACATTGGAGACTGTGTGAAAAGTGGGGGCTAGAAAGAGGCAAGACTTTGTATGAGCACAAACCACAGAAAGTGGCAGAGTTGGAAACCTGCAAAATCCTGAGGGATTTCCCAATCCAAATGGACCAGGTCTTGAGCACAACAAGCCAGACCAAGTGGTGGAGGACAAGGTGAACCACAGGTGCTCTATAATTTATGTTGTATGCCCCTTTGATCCATGACTATTCAAGAAGGAAGGCGTAAAAATAAACATAAACAACCCTTTTAAATATAAGATAGCTTGACTGAGGAAAATGAAGGTGAAGATAATGCCAATTATTGTTGGGTTCTTGGGGACAGTATTAGAAGGCATTAAAAGGAATCTAAATCCAATGGGAATAGATTGCCCAGTAGAACTGTTACAAAAGGTTTGCTTCCATGACATGGCCAGAATCATTGAAGTTTTGGATAGCATTGTACTGTAGGCTGCAGGTAGCAAGCCTGCAATGCATGCAGGACCCAGGAGTTCCAATAAAAGTTGAGTTAAAAGAACAATAATAACAATCCTTTCTATTATAGGCACAAAGCCTGAAATTTTGGTGGAGGGGGCTAGTCGATTTCATTGACTCCAGTACTTATTTTAATGCCGAGTGAATGGAAATAATGTTTTTTTTATATATTAAATAATAATAATGATTTCAAATGTTGGCACAAGACCAGCAATTTGACTCCAGCACTCATTTTACTTATTTTATTGACCCTGAAAGTATGAAAGGTAAAGTCAATCTTCACAGGATTTAAACTCAGAACATGAAGGTGGATTTAATGCCACTAAACATTTTTTTGCCCAGTGTGTTAATGATTCTGCTAGCCGACTGCCTGAATAATAATAATAATAATAATAAAAATAATAAAACAAAAAACAAACAAACAAACAAACAATAACAACAAGAGCATTTAGAGAGCGCAAACCTCCGCCAAGGCAACACCAATGTCCTCTCAATGATTAGTCAGAGGTGATGTTTAAAATGAGAATATCTGAAATAAACTCGACTGCTCTCACAAACAAGAATACTAAAAGTGAACCCGACCGCATTCAAAAATTTGGGGGAGGGGATATTTGATTATATCAACTCCAGTAATCAGCTGGTACTTATTTCATTGACCTCAAAAAGATGAAAGGCTAATTTGATTTTGGTGGAATTGAACTCAGAATGTAACGAAGGGCAAATACTGCTAAGCATTTTGTCCAGTGTGTTAACAATCCTGTCAGCTCACCACTTTAAATAATAATAATAATAATAATAATAGTAATAATAGTAATAATAATAATAATAATAATAATAATAATCAATGTTTCAGTATCTTACGTACATTTGGTTTTTTAGGCAATACACCTTTCACAGTAACTGTCTTTGCTGTGGTCGTTGTGATCTGAGGAGCAACTATTTTTTTCAAAGTTGTGACTTCTACTGCTTTTACAGCTGCTGATAAAGAAAAAAAGAACACAAGTAAAAACCATTATAGTCTCAGGAGAAATACAACACCATAGATTTTCTTCAATTTTAATATATTTTTTTATAGATTTTAAGAGTATTTTGTAAAGATTTTACTCATGATTTTGTTTGATTTTTTGGTTGGCATTGCAATCATGATACAAAAATAAAATACCTTACACCAAATTGATAATAACTGTAGTAATGCTAAAACGTTAAGAATTTACTTTGCAATTATGAGATCTCAGGTTCAAATCTACAGTGTGGGATCTTAGGCAACTGTTATTTCTAGAGCCTCAGCTTGACCTATGTCTTGTGGATAAATAGAAGCCCATCAAATGGATTGTAACTAATTTAAAGATCTGACTTTGTCACAGTGTCGTGTTTGGGAATTATGTTAGGCACAGGAGTGGCTGTGGTAAAAAGTTTGCTTCCCAACAACATGGTTCTGGGTTCAGTTTCACTGCATGGCACCTTGGGCAAGTGTATTCTGCTATAGCTCTGGGCCAATCAAAAACTTATGCATGGATTTGGTAGATGGAAACTGTTACAGTCTCCTTGCCTTGACATATCAAATAAATAGCTGTAAACAAGTGTCATTGTAATGGAAGTGGTATCCATTTCCGATATTCTGTGAAAACATGTCAGGTTATAGGGAAATATTTCCCAACTTGGAAACAGGGATGGTCGGTGACAGGGAAGACATCCAGCCACAGAAAATCTGTCTTAACAAATTCTGCCTGATCCATGCAAGCATAGAAAAGTGGATGTTAAAACAATGATGATGATGAAGTAAATGTCTCTATGGTATTTCACTTATATGCAAAATCAATGGACCTGATTTTCAGTTGAAAATTCTGGGGTCCAATACAGAAATAGTATGATGGAATTCATAATGAAAATAAATATTAAATCAGTAAGAATTTCTTTTAAGTATTCATTATATATGTATGGCGTAAGCTTGCAAGAAACGAAGCCAGTATGCTCCGATGGATGTGTAATGTAAGTGTGCATACTCAACAGAGTGTAAGTGCCTTGAGAGAAAAGTTGAACCTAAGAAGCATCAGTTGTGGTGTGCAAGAGAGACGATTGCGCTGGTATGGTCATTTGGCGAGAATGGATGAGGATAGCTGTGTGAAAAAGTGCCACAGTCTAGTGGTTGAGGGTACCTGTGGAAGAGGTAGACCCAAGAAGACCAGGGATGAGGTGGTGAAGCATAACCTTCAAACATTAGGCCTCACCGAGGCAATGACTAGTGACCGAGACCTCTGGAAATATGCTGTGTGTGAGAAGAACCGGCAAGACCAATGAGACCATAACCTGTGGCCTTTACCAGGGTTGTAGCCAGCCCACTTATGTGTACCTTTCCTTCTTTGGACACAAAACCCTGCTTGCAAAGACCTGTAGAGGCAAGTGAAGTCGAAATCGAAATTGAATTCAAAAGCGAACCAAATCCGACAACTGGCACCCATGCCAACCTTCCTTCATTGGACACTAAACTCTGCTTGCAAAGACCTGTTGGGGCAAGTGAAATCGAAATTGAACCAAACTCAATGACTAGTACCCGTGCCAATGGAGTGCTAACAGCACCATCCGAGCGGAATCACAGCTGTCTGGTTTCCATGCTGGTGGCACGTAAAAAGCACCATTTGCGCATAATCGTTACCAACATCGCCTTACTGGCACATGAACAAACATTCAAGTGAGGTTGTTGCCAGTACCACTGGACTGACTTCTGTGGAGGTGGTACGTAAAAAACACCATATGAGAATGGCCGTTGCTAGTACTGCCAGACTGGCCCTTGTGCCGGTGACACGTAAAAGCACCCACTACACTCTCAGAGTGGTTGGCGTTAGGAAGGGCATCTAGTTGTAGAAACTCTGGCAGATCAGATTGGAGCTTGGTGCAGCCAACTGGTTCGCCAGTCCTCAGTCAAATCGCCCAACCAATGCTAGCATGGAAAGCGGACGTTAAACGATGATGATGATGATGATGATGTTGATATATATATATATATATATATATATATGTTCTTTTACATGTTTCAGTCATTTGGCTGTGGCCATGCTGGAGCACCACTTTGAAGTATTTTTGTCAAACAATTCAACCCAAGGATTTATTGTTTAGCAGTACCTATTCTATTGGTTTCTTTGCTGAACCA
>NC_068984.1:97098469-97106080 GCF_001194135.2 Octopus bimaculoides | reverse complement strand
ATACTTGTGTGTGTTGTTTTTGACCAGTGTATTTATATGAACTTTTGAAAGTTTTTGTGAGGAGAGACAACTTTTTTCAGGATATACTTGGATTCTGCATTTTCGTGCAGCTGAAGATTGCTCTTCATATTGCATTTAAGGTAATGGTCGCATTACTTAAATAAATTGAAGTAGCATGAAACGTGCGTACTGCAATCACCTTTGAAATCCGTGTTGCTTATTTTTTGATTTTGATCACCTATCCTTTTGGGATATGATATTCGGGTGCCTACGCATAAGTACCATATTCAACCTTGAATCTATATATATATATATATATATATATATATATATTTGTCTCTTATTATATCTAATCTGAGTTAAAAATATAACGTAAAATATATATTTTTTTATAATAGAATACAAAAGGTCTAATCAGAGTTAAAATAAGCGACTAAAAATTCAAAATAATAATCCTACTAGACAAATATAAATAATATGATCATAAAATAAAATAATTGTCCACTGACTAAAAGATTTTATTTGACGATTAAAATACTTTTTGAATAATTCAAAAAGTATTTAAAAAGATATATATATTTGAAATGGTCTTTTACTTCCCTCAACAGGTACAAGTTCATAATAAAGCAGACTTCCATAGGTAAAATCCAAGTATATCCTGAAAAAAGTTGTCTCTCCTCACAAAAACTTTCAAAAGTTCATATAAATACACCGGTCAAAAACAACACACACAAGTATCTATTGCCATTTCAGGAATTCACTACCATAGTTGAATTCTTCTTCTTAAGGTTGTGCAAATGAGATGCGAGTGTTGTAGAGCTGTAATATTTTTCGTTTGAAAACGAGCTCATATGGGCCCTATATCTGGCTTTAAAATTCACCGTACTGCCTATATAAACCTTATTTAAATTGTCCTCATCCTTAACAATGCATTTATATACTACATTGGTACTCAGACAGAACCTGTCAAGGATACAATTGAGGGTTTCTACAATTACATGATTTTTCAGGGCCACCCCTAAACTTATTTCCACCACCAACAGTCCTTGTCAAGTTTCCCACATCCACTCTTCCACCCCTCCCATTACTGGGGTTCGATACATCAAGTGGGAGCAAAAAGCTCACACACACTCTGGTTAGAGCCATTGGATTGTGGTCATAGTGGTGCACCACATTCTTGAAAGTTTTAGTCAGTCAATATCAACTTTGGTACTTGTTTTGTCAACCTCTGTCAAATTAGTAAGTTATGCAGTTGACAGTACACTGAATTGTAAATATAGATACACATATGTATGCATCTAAGTTTATACATATATTATCATTATTTTTTAATGTCCCCTTTTCCTTGATATCATGAGCCAGATGAAATTATTTGAGGCAGATTTTCTATGATCTGATGCTCTTTCTGTTGTCAACCCATTTCTGCTCAAGTAAGCAATATTCTTTTTTCCATTTCAGAGGAATTAGGACGTGCAAAGATAGTAGATGATTTGTAGATGGGAAATTTCAACAAACACCATCAGTTGCTGCCCAACACAAATAATGACATTACCATTCGTAGCTAAGCTGTAATTTGTAACATTCATCTCAACATATATACATGCATGCACACAAGCACAAACACACACACATGATGGGATAGCTTGAGTTTTTAGTCAACCAAAACTCAACACAGCTATGGTTAGCCTAGTGCAGAAGACACAGAGTGGGATCTTGAACCATGTGGTTGGGAAGCAAACTTTTAAACTACACAACCATACATACATACATACTATATATATATATATATATATATATATATATTATAGTATGTATAGTATATGTATATTCTTTTAGTAACCATCCAGTGTTTATCTAGATTAAAATGGAAAGCTGTTAAATTGACCAAATTATCTTATAGAAGTCAAGAAACTAACACTTTGCTTATATAAATAAGATAGTAAATAGTCTTGTATTGTTACTGAGTTAGTTTAATATTTAGTTGTAAAATAGTTAAACAAACAATGGTTAGCGAGTTGGAGCAACAGCTTCAATAATTCCTCACAAATTATCTTTTTTACTTAAACACCTTTATCTCTCTTACCAGTTACTTCCACCCTTATATAATGTGAGGTAGCCATGTACTTCCTCTACAGCAAACATCTGTTACTGTTCCTTTATCATATTTTCATGTCTCAACACCTAACATAGGCCATCTCCCACTTAGTGAAGAGGCTTTTTGTCTCCTAAGTTATTTGCAACCTTGCTAGTGCTGGTACTATAAAAGAAGCATCCAGTACACTCTGCAAAGTGGTTGGCATTAGGAAGGTCATTCAGCTGTAGAATCCATGCCAAAGCAGATATTGGAGATTGATGCAGTCCTTCAGTTCATTGGATTTTGATGAATCATCCAACCCATGCGAACATGGATGACAAGTAATAAATGATAAATATGATGATATAAACATCTTTCTTTGTTATTTACCATTTGTGTTCCTGAATTCATGATCCAGTAATGATACCTTCAGGTGTTCACTCAGCATACTAAAAATAAGAGCCAAAATCTCCCTCAAATCACACCTTGCTATCTTAGATAAAGAAAAGACAATGGTTAACAAAATTGTACATTTCCCTAAACAGAAAGGCTAGTCAAGGTTGCAATACACTTCTTAAATCAAGGGCAACCAAGGGCTAAATACTACCACTGTCACTGACAACAATCTTACATAGACTGTTAAGGTGGCATTAATGTTGTCACTGTGGTTTTGTTAGTAGTAGTGGAAGAGATAGAGGGTGGTGGTGATTGTAATAGCAGTGGTGTGGTTGATGTTATTGCACTAGTGGTTGCCATGGTCGGTATTGTGATCATCTTCTTAACCAGCCCATCAACTCATCTATACCTGTTGAGATAAGGTCTTAGATCTTGTATCACAAGTTAAAAAGATCTCTCTCCATGACCACTTAGCTTGCCAGAAGTAGCAATCAAATGTTCCTCAAATCACACTACAATCTTTTAACAAAAAAAAAAATCACATTTGTCACAGCTTTGCTCTCACCCATGAGACACTCACAAAGAATAGAAACAGAGATAGTGGGCCAGGTGGATGGGTGATAGGATATATTCAGTTCCAGAAAATGCTTACCATCACAAACTGGTCTTTTTGGAAGATGGACTTGACTTCCTTTAATCTTATTTCCGTGTTTATTAGTACACCAACATTTGTTGCCATCACACTGGACTCGTTCATATTCTCCTGACTCAGTACAACTTGGACGGAGTGACCCCGGCGATCCTCTAGAATGTTTGACAAGCTCCCACACACATGGTGACAAATTAGTTCCTGTAATTCAAAAGAAAAAAATACAAGAAAGAAAACTTTAGACATTTGAAAAATGAAAATATAAGAAAAATTCTGATGAAAATTTCAAAATATTTTAACAAACATTTATAATTGCAAGCATACATGAATGACAACGATAAAAATAATTCATATATATCTAGGGTTCAATCTCACTATATGGCACTTTGAGCAAATGTCTTCCATTATAGCTCTGGGCCAACCAAAGCCTTGTGGGTGGATTTAGTTGATGGAAACTGAAATAAGCCTATTGTTTACATACATAGCCACACACATACACATATATCTATGTATGTATGTCATTGGTTTTCTCTTCCACCACCACTTGACAACTGGTGTTGATTTGTTTATGTCCCCAGTACTTTAGCACTTCAGCAAGAAGCAACTAATAGAATAATTACCAGGCTTAAACCCAAGTACTGGGGTCAGTTTGTTCAACTAAACTCTCCAAGGTAGTGCCCAACATGGTTGCTATTCAAAAACTAAAACATGTAAAAGATATATATATATATATATATATATATATAGACGGTTTAGATATAGATTCAAGGCTTGAATATGGTACTTATGCGAAGGCACCCGAATATCACATCCCAAAAGGATGGGTGATTAAAAATCAAATAATAAGCAACACGGATTTCAAAAGTGATTGCAGTACGCACGTTTCATGCTACTTCAATTTATTTAAGTAATGTGAGCATTACCTTAAATGCAATATGAAGAGCAATCTTCAGCTGCACGAAAAAATGCAGAAAAAAAGACATATTACAAATGTGGCAACATATTAAAACCAAGTGGGAGAGAGCAGAGGAAGAATATATAAGTCCATCTTGACATAGCAGGGTCTATCAGGCTAGTAATTGATTCTAGACAATCCGTGTTGCTTATTATTTGAGATATATATATATATATATTATGGGCAATTATGCAGGCAAATACATTAGACACATCAAATATATTAAAAATAGTTTCCGTCTTTTGCTTTCTCTTGTCTTGCACATATACATCATCATCATTTAATGTCCGTTTTCCATGCTGGCATGGGTTGGATGGTTTGACTGGGTACTAGCAAGCCAGGAGGCTGCACCCAGCTCCAATATGATCTGGCAAGGTTTCTACAGCTGGATGCCCTTCCTAACACCAACCACTCCGAGAGTGTAGTAGGTGCTTTTTACGTGCTACCGGCCACGTTCCGATGGTGCTTTTTACATACCACCGGCACAGGAGCCAGTCAGGATGGGGGATACTGGCATCAACCATGTTCGAATGGTGCTTATTGCGTGCCACAAGCACAGGAGCCAGTCAGGCAGAACTGGCATTAGCCACAAGTACAATTTCCATTTCTATTTTGATTTGATTGAGATTCTGATTGTGATTTTGATTTTAATGGGCATGTCAGACAGCAATCTGGTATCTTCCATGGTGTTCCATGGGGGCCATGGAATTGGTTCCCGAAACGAAGAGGGAAGTAGGCCACTCGAGTGCTGTGAAGCAAGCAACCTATTAATCTGCAACACGAACTTCATGAAGCCAGACAGCCACCTGATAACCTATCAATCAGGTGACTTTGCTAACCTGATTTAATTCATCCTCACCAGACAGCTGGATGCATGGTTGCTCTTAAATACAAAGATCCTCCCTGGAAGAATGTACCCCCCCAGCATAGACTAGTCATTAGTGACTTTAGACTCGAAGCCAGAAGGATGCCAAGAAACAGACCAATCCAAAAAAGAAGGATTTGAAAGCTTAAAAGCCTTTCACATGGTCAGAGATTTAAGGACATCCTCTTTGAGAAATTTGATGAGAGGGAGGAGGAGCTACAGACTTGTGACATTTTGTATTTGATGTGTTTAATATATTTAATATATCTGATGTGTCTAATTTGTTTATCTGCATAATTGCCTCTATACCCGCTCATCTTGATCGCTCCTATAGCCTTTCTTTACCTTGTGGAATGACCCTCTCTAAAGACAAGTTTGAACCTTTTGAGTACTATTAAGTGTCTTCTGTACAGAGAATATTTGGATCACATCTGTAAACTATATATTTTATTTGTTTCACTCACTGGCTGTTGGGGCACCACATTGAAGGGTTGTAGCTGAATGAATCTATCCCAGAACTTAGTTTTATTTGTAAAGCCTGGTACTTACTCTACCAGTCACTTTCACTGAGCTACTAAGTTACTAGAATGTAGACAAACCAATATTCATTGTCAAGTGGTTGGGGTGGGGAGTAAATACAAGTACAAAGACATGCACACAGATTTATACATACATGCATATATGAATATATATGATGGGCTTCTTTCAGTTTCTGTCAACCAAATCCACTCACACAGCTTTGGTCAGCCTGAGGCTACAGTAGAAGACACTTGCCCAAGGTGCCATGCAATAGGACTGAACCCAGAACCATGTGTTTGGGAAGCAAGCTTCTTACCACACAGCTACTCCTGTGCCTACATTTATATATATATATATATATATATATATATATATATATATATATATATACATGGTACTGAACAGTTCCTGGCTTTGGGTAAAAGAAAATACACACACTTATTGCAGTGGCCCTTCAGTTTTTCTAAGCCCTGTAAGAGAACTCAGAAGGTTGAACTTCCAGCCAGGGCAGACCTTTTCAGATACCCTTAAAGCAAGGAACTTTTCAGTGCCCTCCTCACACACGCGCATGTGTGTGTGTGGTCTTTTACATTTATTTTTTATTATTACTAATTTTTATTTTTCATTATTTATTTGTATTATTTTTTAGTGTTTATATTCCTATACCACACATGCACAGTCCCACACACACCCGCATGCGTGTGCACACACACACACACATGCCTGCACACAATACCCACATCTTTGGCCCTAAGCACCTACACACAGGTGGACCTCATCTCTCTCCCCCTGTAATGCATGCACACATATGCACCTCCATACATACAACCCTCCATGCACACACACAATCCTCCACACACAACGGACACACATACATGCACATACGTACACTTCCACACATTCCCACTCAGTCTATGCAGACATGTCAATACACACACACAGCCACACCCACCCATTCACACACCCTTCAGACTGCCTCTAACCCTTTCAACTGTGCACACATGCAAACACACACGCATACTGCACACTCACCCATTCACACACCTGTCACTATACCTGCTGACCTCTCAGAGTGACATCAACACACATGCACACAGATCCTACCACACACAAACACAAAGTTAATACCACACCCACACTCTCACATACATACACTTCCACACACTCACATACCCCTCCATTTACACACACCCTTCAGACTGTCTGTGATTCACTATTGACCCTTCCACCCATGCACACATGGAAACACACACACACACACACACAAAGAACCATCTCTTTGGTAGGCTTCCATATCTTCTGTTCACAGTGGACAACTCCCTAAGGTACTGTGGAATGAGATTGAGCTTGAAACCACAGAGTTGCAGTGTATTCCTTAATCACATAACCAAGCCCTAAAAATTATGGCTGCTTGTCATGCCGATCGTTTGGTGAGGTTAGATAGCCTAGTGGCTAGAAGATAATCTGCTCAAAAAGGTTAAGAGTTAAAAACTGTAACAGCTGGTTCAGGGACAGAACCTTTTAGTCTACATGAACTCATTTCAGAGAGATCAGTAGATTATAGCAATTGGTAGTGTATACACCAACTTTGTGTGTGTGTGCATACATGTATATGTTTACATATATATCTATACATACTGTGTACATGTATTGTATAGATACACTGTTACTGGTTTCAGTCACTGTTTCTGCAGTTATACTGAGGATACACCTTCAAGCATTTTATTTGATCATATTGACAGTGTATATCCTGGTTTTTACAATGGGTACCTCATATCTCTGTGCATTATAAATCATAACTAATGGGGCTGGCACCGGATGGAGCATCTAGCCATATAACAGTGTCATAAAAATACCCAACCAAAATCTGCCAGCATGGAAAACTGGATGGAGAAACATCAACGATTTTGATTAATCCTGTAACTTATTTTAGTGAATTGTATTTGCACAGACACGTATAAATTTTCATCTTATAGACAAGTTTACGGCACTGAGAGATAGGGTAAATTTTGCAAACTGTGCTTTCATTAAGTACACATATATAGCACATACATATGCATGTATATACACATACACACATTATGTGGAATGAAGATTTCAGAGTCATTTGACTCACAAAAGTGTACTCTTTTGTTGGTGTGAAATTCTAGGTT
>NC_068984.1:97095668-97098459 GCF_001194135.2 Octopus bimaculoides | reverse complement strand
AAAACCCAACAAAACCCTGAAGGAAACCATCAATAGCAAAAATCTAATTAAAATTAAAAACTTACCCTTGTGGCAGTCAGGTTTAGCATCTGTCAACTTGGTGCCATTAATTAGCTTGCCATTTCGAGACACACACCAACAGACATTTACCATGCACTGCATTTTCTTGTACTCGCCTATGCTTGTACACTGAGGGAGATACTCTTCACTATGATTTAGATTCTGTTTGTGGTGTTTCTGGCAGCGAGTCAGGGCCTTAATCTTGGGTGCATCAGTAACAGTGGTGATTTCTGTGGGAGAGAAATAGAAAGAACAGTTCTTTTAATGGTTTAGTGAGAGGAAGAACAGCAGCTCCCATGATCCTCTTCAAAATCTTGAAGTTTGGTGGGTGACAATTATCTTCAAACCAGAGATCTGGACAATATGCTTCCAAAAAATGGATTTCACTAAAGGTACACAAAAAGCCAGATGGTGGTACGAAAACTAGGAGCTCATTAAGTTTACCTGTTGAGAAAAGGAACGGACATTTTGATGGACTTCCGCAAAGATTCTATCTGCCAGATTCCACTCTCCAGAAATCTGGGAATACTGTGCAATATCATCCAATATACTGCATCAAGTAAATAGACCTTGTTTTTGAAGTTTGTTAATTTGAATACAGTGTGTTAAAAACAGTTTTGTTCTTCATTTTATTTAAGTGAATTAATAAAGATTAAACATACTCTGCTTTAGAAGTGTATTAATTTTTACAAGCATCTCTTAAAAAAAAAAAAACATTTTCTTTACTTTTCTTTGTTCAACTTTCTTCCTATAATCACTATACTATACAATTGGTACAGTATGACGTATTTTTAGAATGTTAAGCGAATTATTAGATATCAAACACATCCTATTTTAGATGTGTATTACATTGAATCTCTTAAATACAATTTAGTTCTTTACTTTTCTTAGTTTATTTTATATTTTAAGTACATACCAAGACTACTTCCAGAAAACAGGAAACTCGAGAAATCCAGGACACTCCTGGTCCCAAGCTTGCCAGGTAATTGTTCTAGGAATGTATATGTCTGTGTGTGTGTGTGTATATCCACATGTGCACTGACAGACATATATATATATATATATATATATCTATATCATCACCATTTAATGTTTGTCTCCCAAGTTGGTATGGGTTTAACAGTTCAACAGGATCTAATAAACCAGAGGACTCTACTGATCTCTAATGTCTGCTTTGGCATTGTTTCTTTGACCTGATGCCCTTCATAACATCAACCACTTAACAGAATGTACAGATTTTCATTTTTATAACACCAGTACTAGTGAAGTCACCAATTAACTAGTGAAGGCAAAGAAAATATTGAGAGGGAGTGTAGTAAACAGGGAGATAGTTTTATCTTGGGTGTTCAGAGGCTAAAATATGACAGAAGGGAGAGGTACAGGTGTCTGGCTGTAGAGATTGCTTAAGTTCATAAGAGTGTGATAGGAGAACAGATGATTAGAGAGAGGGGTAGAGGTAAATGTAGTGAATAAACAAGGGTGGAAGTACAGTTGATGGTAATTAATCAGTTTGTTGGGGTGGGGTGGAAAGTGAAAGAAATAGGAGTAGCTCAGAAAAGAGGAGGTAGTAAGTGACAAGAAAGAAGGAGTGGAGAGCAGTTGTATAACAAATCTGTAGTTAGAGGAAAAATTGGGAGGTGGAGATCAGAGTTACATAGTAGAGGACAAAAGTTAGTTAGTGGAGGTGCCATTGTCAGCAGATATGAGAGGGTGTTAAAGGTAGATATGACAGTCATAACATGTAGCTCAAGGGAAATAAATAAATGGAGGTACAGAAATGGATGTTCAGTGGAAAATGAAGTGAGAAGGGATGAAGTGAACTGAAAATGAGGAAATGGATGTTAAAAACTAAGTGATTCTAGAGGGAGGGGTAACTGGTAGCATGAAAACCGACGACATATCTGTATTTCTGCTCTCATAATATTACAGCAGCTGAATAATGCTGTACGTTGCAGGGGCAGGGCCATCACTTTCATTATGATGGGCCTTCATGAGCACAAAGAATTGCCAATTTTCATGGTCCTTTGTCATTTTCTCCATGAGGTTTAACATCCTGAGATTAGCTTTCACTACTTCATTCTATGTCTTCCTTGGTCTCCCTCTTCCTCAAATCCCAACTATGTTAAGGGGTTGGCACTGTTTTATATACCTATTATTATCATTATGCCTCAGATGACCATACCAATACAGTCTTCTCTCTTGCACACTTCATCTGATTTCTTTTATGCCCAATGTTTTCCTCAACACATTTGCACTTGGTTGTACATGTAGACTGATTGATGCTGCATATACAATGAAGCATAGTGGCTTCATTCTTTTCAAACCTTCACATGCCCTCCACATTCAGGGCTCATGTCTCACTACCATGTAACATTGCTGTTTGTACACAAGCTTCCTTAGTGACCACCAGATAATAAGGCAAAGTTCCTCTTGAAGGCTTTCTCCAGATTGCTAAAAGCTAAGTACATTGGCTTACTTTTGGCTAAATATTTTTCTGCAGCGATCTAAGAAAATGGCACCAGTAGTACTTCTCCCTGGCACAAAACCAAACACTGCATCTCATCTAACCTAATTCAATTCCTTATTTATTGAGCTATAAATCTCTCTGTAACTTTTCCTACTTGGTCCAATCTAATACACACACGTGTTGTCTATGTGTGTGTGTGTGTATATTTATACATACATACACACATGTATACTTATATATATATATATATATATATATATATAT
>NC_068984.1:97094740-97095475 GCF_001194135.2 Octopus bimaculoides | reverse complement strand
ATATATATATATATACCTTTCTTGGCATCACTTTGCTGATAAAAATTAGGAAGGCTGTTATCTGCATGCTCATTTGTGGCTGATAATGCCAATGTGCAATCGACATATCCGATTGCAGTGATGACAGGGGCATGGTTGTTCAGAGTGTGATGAAGCAGCTGCATTATATTTTCGCCTTTGACATTTGTCTTCAAGAGAGGCAGTGTGAGAGATCTCAAAGGAGGAAACAACATCGCTGATGGTATGGTGCCAAGCGATGCGGTTAGCTGTTAGAGCAGACCACTCATGATAATGAGTGTCACAAATGCTAAGGGAATGCTTCAGGCAGTCCTTGTATTGCTTCCTTGGTGCTCCCCTCTTGCGGTGGCCAGTGGTGAGCTCACTGTACATAATGATCTCAGGTAGGCGATGGTCTTTCATCCTGTCAACATGCCCTGCCCAACACAGTCGTGTCTCAACTAAAGTAGCTTCCAGGCTGGTGACCTTTGCTCGTTCAAGGATCTGTGTTGGTGATGTAGTCACTCCAGTAGATGTTGAGGATGGTATGGAGGCAGTAGTAGGAGACCAAGGACTCAGAGCCATATAGGAGCATTGTGAGAACAACAGCATTGTAGATGCTGACTTTTGTGCTGATCTTAAGATGTTTGCTGTTCTATACACACTTGTACAGTCTGCTAAATGCTTTGTTTGCCTTTGCGAGTCTATTGTCAATTTCTTTGTTGATACAAGCATCTG
>NC_068984.1:97090988-97091606 GCF_001194135.2 Octopus bimaculoides | reverse complement strand
TGTATATATATAAAAGTATATATATATATCAAAACTCTTGATTGGACTATATCAGGTGGAGGAGAAGAGCCACGCAAGGAATGTGAAGAGGGCACAGCATAAAGACGGAAAGTCACGGTGGTGCTCCAGCATGACCACAGCCACTTGGCTGAAACCCATAAATAAATAAATAAATAAATAAATATATATATATATATATATATAAAATACTATGTAATGCACAAAAATGTAAACTCTTTATACAGACTGCAGATTTCATCAACGAGTTTGCACTTAATACCCTGGAATAGCTTAAGTGCTCCTCCCTCTTACTTTCTTCCTTTATACCTTGTACTTGTGTCACACAAATACAGACAAAACCACTGCCACCACACCAGCGGTAGTGTTAAGTCACTCAGTACAATTACTTTATGTTCTGTTGCTGTGTTGACAGTTAAGAGGGAAGGTATCAACAGTTAAGTTACTGTTAACAAATTTAATGTAGTACTGAAAAAAAAAATAATAATAGAAATAGAGTTGAGGGAACTATCAATGTTAGTAAACTATCAATATTGTTTTGAATATTTTTGACAAGGGAGAGAGAGAGAGAGAGAGAGAGAGAGAGAGAGAGAGAGAGAG
>NC_068984.1:97087909-97090978 GCF_001194135.2 Octopus bimaculoides | reverse complement strand
GAGAGAGAGAGAGAGGGAGAGAGAGAGAGAGAGATAGAGAGAGAGAGAGGAAGCCGATTTCAACATAGTTGCTGAAGTAGATTTATTTTCAAGAGTTCTATCTAGTTTACTAATATTGTTGGTTGTTTTTAGTCCAATCTATCATACACAATCAAAGATTTCCTTACATTATTCCATAGATTTTGTTCTTCCTGTTTTTTGAGGTAAAATGTGACATATGAACTTGATATATTTGCTATTTTTGGAAGGTCATGTGATTCAAATACTAACAATTAACAAACAATTCATGAGAAATTCAGTATTAACAGTAAGACCTCCTGCAGAAAATACACTCCTATTTCCTCTAAGTTGGTAAGAATTATTTCTAACATATACACAAAGTCACACATTTTAGAAGAGGGTACACTTGCTTATAAAAACCCTAGTACATGACTGGTACTCAGGGCTGGATTTATAGCTAGTGGAACCCTTGGTCCAATTGGATTTTGGGATCTCTATGATTCTGCTAAATTAAAACAGAAGACAAACTGAGGTCCCATTAAATCTAGGGTTTCAAGAAGTTGCAAAACTTTAAGGGCAGATGCAGAGGGACTCAAGTTAAATTTAATGGCTTTTAAAATCTAAAAGGGCACAATAAAAAGAGGGCTCAATAATTGTAAAAGAATTTTTAAAAATCTTAAAGTAAAAAAAAAAAATTACAAATTATTTATTTGATGGCAGTAAATATACTTTTTAATTTCTAACTCCAACCTTTAGGCTTCTCAGAGTTTAAGGGTCCCCTGTGCCACATCCCATATAGGTCCATACATCTGGCCTGGCTGGTACATTATTGTATTAATCTCTGAGAAATGAAAGGCAAAGATCTGTGTGATGTGTACTAAGAATGTCAAGTGACATGACTAAATATTACAACTAATATTGATTTCTTACTCAGACCCAATACCACACATTTTGAGGGGAGGGGTTAGTTAATTATATCAATCACAATACTTGACTGGTAGTTTATTTTATCAACCCTTGAGGAATGAAAGTTAAAGATGACCATGACAGGATTTAAATTCAGAATGTGAAAAGCTAGAAAAACCACAAGACATTTTTTAACCAACATTTCAATGATTCTGACAATCAATTGCCATACTAACAACAATAATAATGATGATCCTTTCTACTAAAAGTACAAGGCTTGAAATTTTGGAGGAGGGGACTAGTTATTTACATCAACCCCAGTGTTACTTAATTTATCAACCCCAAAAGGATGAAAGGCAAAGTCGACTTCAGTGGAATTTGAACTCAGAACTCAGAATGTAAGGACAAGCGAAATGTCGCTAAGCATTTTGCCTGGTGTGCTAACAATTCTGCCAGCTTGCCACCTTGATATAATAATAATAATAATAATAATCCTTTCTATTAAGGCCTGAAATTTGGGGGAGGGGGATAGTCAATTACATCAATCCCAGTACACAACAGGTACTTAATTTATTTTCAAATTTTGGCAGAGGGCTAGCAGTTTTTGTGGGGAGGGAGATGTTGATTACATTGATCCTATACTTGACAGGTGTTTATTTTATCAATACTGAATGAATGAAAGTTGACCTTGGTGGGATTTGAACTCACAATGTAAAGATGGGCAAACTGCTGCTAATAATTTTGCTTAGTGTGCTAACTATTCTGTCAGCTTGTCACCTTCATTTAGGCACAGGGCCACAAATTTGAGGGGAGGGGCAAATCAACACCATCAACTCCTGCACTTGTCTATTTTATTACAAAAGGCAAAATTGTCCAGTGCTCAGTTTCTTAACTGAATACTGCAAGGTATTTTGTCCAACACTATAATGATTCAGTCAATACACTTCCTTCAATAATAATCCTTTCAGGCACATGACCTGAAATTTTTTAGGAGACGGGGTTAGTCCATTATATTGACCCCAGTGCTTGACTGGTATGTATTTTATCAACCCTGAAAGGATGAAAGGTGAAGCTGACCTCAATGGAATTTGAACTCAAAATGTAAAGACAGAAGAAATATTGCTAAAAACATTTTGTTCAGCATGCTAACACTTCAACTACTACTACTACTACTACTACTACTATTTTAAAAGGATTGATATAACTCTTCATGAAGGTAAATAGACACTCTTCGTATTGTCTAATAATAATAATGGTTTCAAACTTTGACACACAGCCAACAACTTTTTGGGGGTGAGTGGGTGGGTGGGGGCAAGTTGATCACATCAACCCAAATGCTCAACTGGAACTTATTATATCAACCCTAAAAAGATTGAAGTCAAGCTCAGTGGAATTTGAACCCAGAATGTAAAGACAGGTAAAATACTGCTAAGCATTTTGTTGAATGTGCTAAGAATTATGATGATGATGATAATGGTTTCAAAATTTGGCACAAAGCCAACAATTTCGGGGGAGGTTTTAAGTCAATTACATCAACTACAGTGCATAACTGGTACTTGTTTAATGATCAAGAAAGGGCTCAACTGGTACTTATTTTTACTGACTCCAAAAGGATGAAAAGCAAAGATGACCTCAGCAGAATTTGAATTCAGAATGTAAAGACAGATGAAATGCTGCTAAGCATTTTGCCAGGTGCACTAATGATTCTGCCAGTCCACCACCTTAATAATAATAATCCTTTCTACTATAGGCACAAGGCTGGGGTAAAGTTGACCTTGGTGAAATTTGAACTCAGAACACAGCGACAGACGAAATGCCACTAAGCATTTCACCCAGTGTACTAACAATTCTGCAATTCTGCCAGCTCACCGCCTTATAATAATAATAATAACATAGAGCACTCAATGAACAAATGGCAGACAGTGCTACAGCTCCAAACAAAAGAGGGACTTGTGAAAACGAAAGCCATCCCCATTAGAAGAGGAATATTCCAGGGAGATACGCTCTCTCCACTCCTGTTCTGCCTGGCACTCACACCTTTAACAGATTTGCTAAATAGAACTGGATGCGGTTACAAATGCTATGGAAAAACAGTCAGCCACCTTCTATATATGGATGACCTAAAATTATATGCAAAAAACGACAAAGAGCTAGAAACACTAC
>NC_068984.1:97084917-97086537 GCF_001194135.2 Octopus bimaculoides | reverse complement strand
AAAGACCTGGAAATAGAGATAACTCGAATGTGGAATCTAAAAACAGAAACAATTCCTATCATAGTAGGTGCCTTAGGTATAATAAAAAAATATTCAGACAAATACATAACAAAAATAGGACTTACAAATATATATAACATACAGAAAATTGCACTACTGGGTACTGCACACATTCTACGCAAAACACTTTCAATACAGTAAACATAAGAGCACCACAGCAAACCACAGCACATACCCAAGGCGCACAGAGCTGCGCTCGGTAGTGAAGTGAAAGCACGTTATAAAAATAAAACTGAATAATAATAATAATAATAATAATAATAATAATAATAATAATACCTGCTTGATCAATAACTCCTGAACCTGTCGACTCATCATTTCCAGAACTTTCTTCTTCTTCTTCTTCCTCTTCATCATTGTCAGAATCTCCACTTCCATCGGATGAAATGTCATGCTGAAATAGAAAGTTTACATTGCTTAAATTTATGCATGCATATACACACACACACACACACACACATATATATTATATTATATATACACATATGTATGTGTGAATGTTAATACTATTGACTTAAGGCATTTTTAAGATAAACAACAGAGCATTTACTCTTGACGTGAGAAATCAACAAGCGAATCTTGAAATCCCCACTTAATATGGTTTTCATTAAGTGTGTATGTATGTATGTATGTATATATATATATATATTGGGTAATCCCATAAATAATGTGGGTTTTTCAATTGCATAAATTAAAAGTCAGAGGGGGATGGGATAAACTACTTACATCAACTTGCAACTTCTATTCTTAGTGCAAGTTTTGAAGAGTGCAGTTTGATTTTAACAGTTATGTTTTCAAAGCTATAATGGAATTGACAAAGGAGCATATTTGGCATATTTTGTTTTATGAGTTCAATAAATGCAACAATGCAATGGAAAGTGTGAGGAATATTAATGCAGTATATGAGGATCGGACAATAGGCGTAAGCCAGTGTCAACGGTGGTTCCAGAAATTCCAAGTTAGAAACTACAGCTTAGAAGACAAACCTCATCCTGGAAGACCTGCTGAGCTCGACGAGGATGTTCTGCAAACCCTGGTGGAACAAAATCCCATCATAACTGTTGAGGAACTAGCAGAGAAACTTGGATTTGATCATTCAACCAGTCATTCAAGTCAATGCTAGAAGAAAAATGACCATCTTTGGTTTCAGGATAATGTTTGGTCACATACAGCGAGGATGACATTCCGAAGGCTGGAGCAGTTTGAATGGGAAACGATGTCCCACCCACCAGATTCGCCAGACATTGCCCCATCTGATTATCATTTATTCCACAGTCAATAAAGAATAAGTCCTGGGGTCGATTTGCTCAACTAAAGGCGGTGCTCAAGCATGGCCACAGTCAAATGACTGAAACAAGTAAAAGAGTAAAGAGTACACAAATGTATATATTATATACACACAATCCATCTTCTGAATTCATTGTAGGACAAGATATTTCATAAAATAACCTGATGCATCTTTCAAACTATAAGGAACACATGCAGTTCTAAACATTGCTATGTATACTGCAATACACCAAATTATATACATACACACACACATATATATATATATATATA
>NC_068984.1:97079639-97084159 GCF_001194135.2 Octopus bimaculoides | reverse complement strand
GGTGGTCATCGTGGCTGGACGAAGCTGCTGAAATGGTCGCTGGCTGCTGCTGCTGTTGTGTGGTACACGGAACAGTTCTCAAAGAGAAACTGGACCGAGACGAATTTGTGGGGTATGAGTTGATCTATATATAGCGTTAAGAGGGCTCCAAATGCCTTCAGAATTTTACTCTATCACGTGACCTTATTAGGGGCCGTGATTGGTCAGTTTGCGTTCTGGCGGGAAAGGTTCGAAGAAGTTGCCGATTCAAATAATAATCAGTCACGTGATGACAAGGAATGGGTTCTCTACTACGCTCGCATTTATTTATATTTAAATGAGAAGAATGGCGATAGCAGTTTTGTATCTAATGGCGGTAGGTAGTTTCACTACATATATATACATATTGGGTCATCCCATAAATAATGTGGTTTTCTGATACTTCTTTTATTTTTCAAAATTAAGATAAAGTTCTCTTTAAATCTAAAATATACTCTCCATTTTCTACAATGCTCTTCCCTCTATCTGGTAGACTTGCAAGGCTTCTTTTCCAAAATTCACAGGATGTCCTCATTGAGCTCTACAGATCTTCCAGGATAAGGCTTGTCATCTAGGCTGTAGTTTCTGGCTTGGAATTTCTGAAACCACCATTGACACTGGCTTATGCTTATTGTCTGATCTCCATATTAATATTAATATTCCTCACATTTTCCACTATGTTGTTGCCTTTATCGAACTTATAAAGCAAAATATGCTGAATATGCTCCTTTGGGTAACTTATGCCAGCATGAAAAATCAACATAAAATGATGATGATGATGATACCTTCCTATTTGGGTGTTACACACACACACACGCTTCTATATGGGTACACAATGATGTAAATATATGCCCTCTTATATTGGTATACATAATGTTATAAACGTTGGTATATAATGTTACAAGAATTGGGAAATCTTCACCCTCTGATATAATTCCTGTTATGAAAACCAAATTCTCTCCAGAAGTCCTCCAATATGTTTTCACAAATAATATACAAGCAGCTTCAACAAGGTTCACCATTTCGTTTTTGTATGTGTATGTTTATATATATATATATATATATATATATATATATATATATATATATAGGGTTGTTCCAAAAGTAATGCAAAAGCCAGCATGATTTTTTTTACTAATACAGATTATTCAAATTGCTAGGTGGAGATAATTCTAATACATTAAGAACTCGTGTTGTATGGTATTTGAGGTACCCCTGTATTTGTCTATGTTGATCAAATACATGCTACTGGATCAAGTTATTTCTCTTAACTCATTTTTGTTTCTATGCATATATGCATCATGGCCACATAGATACACACAAACATGTATGAGTGCATTTATGTTTATATCAGTCTAGTATTGGTTAAGTCACTTTCCCCAATCACTTAGTTCAATAAATAGAAATCAGTATAGCATTTGTTTCAATAAGGATAGAACAAAAACCAATGTTAATGTCTCATTGTGGAATATGGAAAAATGAAAGATCCCCCCCCCCCCAAGCAGTAACAAAATTTTATAGCACTGAAGCTATTCCAGCCATGGTCATCCTGTCTTTTGAGGAGTATGTCTAAGATTACATTTTCCAATGTGTTCTTTGCATTTGTTTTTATATGATACTGTATGAGTGGGAGAAGATTTGGTTTGATAGTTATTTCTAACAAGAGGTGAGACTGCATAGGAAGTTTCTTGTTTGGGTAATTACTATAAGAAAGCATTGACGATATAAATTGTTTGAGTGTGTGAAAATATCTCTAAGGAAATAATAGCATTTTTGTTAAAGGAGTTGAGAGAGAGAGAGAGAGAGAGAGAGAGAGAGAGAAGAAGAAGAAAGAAAAAGAAAGATGGTGGCACACACACACTGATATGTGAGACATAACAGTTAATGAGGTTAATACTAAGACAGGAATGGTTGACAAAATGGAAAGCCTTAGGCTGGAGGCTATTCTTTGGAATAGAGAAGAAAGCAGATTGATATGTTAGGGATGTTAGAATACCAATGAAAACAGCATGCACCAACATTGAAGAAAAGAGGGGGAAAATATTCTAAATAGCAGTTTTCTAGGGATTATCAAAGAATACAAACAAGTGATTTGGTAAGGCAATGTTGTTTCCTTACCAATTATTGAAGAAGGCAATGTTTCATATCTTATCAACATTGCTTTCATTCTCTCTGTTTCTTGACTTAAAAATAATTCCTTAATGACATTGTAACCTATTCTCAATGACTTCAGTAGGAAGTTTGCAATCATGTGGTTACAGATTCAACTTCATTGCATGATCCATTAGGAAATTGTCTTCAGTCACAACCTTAGTTTGATCCAAGCCTTCTTAGCAAAATTAGTTATATGGAAACTGTGTGGAGACTGTTGGATGAACTGCACAGTTCTCAGGCAGTAAACTTAAACTCCAGTTTAACACCATCACCAGGCAGTCGGATACCTTTAGAAGATTCCACTCTCTGAAGTGAATCAACAGTTTATGGTTTTCTCTGTTTCTCTTCCACTAATCTCAGAGGACTTAGAACATGTGTGTGACAGATCTGTTCCACTAATATTAAAGGCTCTACCAAAGCCACAGATACAACTTCACTAGCAAAGAAGGCTTTACAATAAGGTCATAGACAGAACCCCACTCAAGGCCAAAAGCCTCACTAATATTGAAGACAACAGATAGATCTCTGGTGTTGCTCTTCCACCTCAAAGTTAAAATAAAATAGTAAATCCAAAACTGGATTGCAGACTGCTAAGAGCTTACCTCATATATTTAGCTGAAAATATTGATTCTTCATCAGCAAACTTCAGTATAGAAGGGAGCATGTAGGTAACTGAACTTAACCCCAGTGTACTATTGATTATCACAAGGTATGAGGCTAATTTCTGAATAAAGAGTGGAGTGGGGGCTACAGTCAATAGTCAATGGAATTGACTCCAATATATTGTTTTAGTGACCTTGGAGGAATAAAAAGGTAATGGTGACTTAGGAAGGATCTGAACAAAGAATTATTTCCTCTGAGATTCTATGTCTCTTCTTGCTGACATGTAAACTCCAGGTCAGCCTTGATCCAGCAAAGGCATTCTAACCACCACCATCCTGTCTTTTTAGGGGTCTGTCTAGGAGAATGCATTATCCTATGAATGTCCTTCCCCATTTAAAGATGTCAAATATATTGAGGGAAATTTGGCAGCTATTTTATAGCAGGTTGAGCAACCATGCAAAGGTACCATCATAACATGTAAATAATATTGACAGAGTTTGAGAACCAGAATTGTGGGATGTTATAATAGCAAAATATCAATGTAAACAATAAACACCTTTCACTGGGAACTGCAGTAATTTGGAATTCAAAAGTCATATAAAAGACTTTGGAATCATTTTTCTTTTTTCTTTTAAACCCATTTGTTCCCCTTATATCTGCCCCTCCCACAAAGTTCTTGTCAGTTAGATGTCCCAGTTTCTCAAAGGGAAAAAAGTAGGACAGTTTTAATGGGATACAGTTAACAAAAAGAAAATTTGGAATGAATGGAGGAGTATATAATCAATGTGGGGTGGAGGAGGGACATAGTAAAAACTAGCAGAGAGTGAAAGAGAAATCTACACATGACAGAAGTGGAGGGCAGAAAGAAGTAAAGAGAGGGTGGAAGAGAGAGAGAGACAGAAAGAGAAAGAGGGGGGAAGAGAACTGTAAGAGTGTGGTGAGGTGAAAGCAATAAGATAGTAAGAAACAGATAGAGTGAGTTCCTAAAACAGGGAATCTGTTGAATACAGTCATATAACTGAAAACGAACAGCAGTGGTTTTATAGAGCTAGGAGAGTTACACAAGAGGAAGACAAAAACTAGGTCAATTAGCTTGGCCAATATAGTTTTGTCGGTGGAAAGAACCCAACTTTGGTCAATACGATCAAGCAAATGCTAGAAGAGAAGTTACTTGAAATGGAAATACCAACTATTAAAGGACTCAGAATTTAGACTGGCACTTTTGTATGAAATAAAAATTTAAAGAATGAAATATAATAGCCATATATACCCAAATAATTGGTATTGTCCAGATGTGTGTGTGTGTGTGTGTGCATGCACGCACCCACCCACCCATCCACACACACACAGGTACATGATTCTGGTTCAATCTCACTGCATGTCATCTTGGGTAAGTGCTTTCTACTATAGCTCTGGGACAGCCAAAGCTTTGTGAGTGGATTTGGTAAATGGGAACTGAAAGGAGCCCATCGTGTATCACTATCATCACCGCCATCATTTAATGCCCCCTTTTCCATGCTGGCATGGGTAGGATGGCTTGACAGGAACAGACAAGTTATAAGACTCCACTAAGTTCTATGTCTGTTTTGGCATGGTTTCTACAACTGAATGCTTCCTAACACCAGCACTGGTTAAGTTGCCAAGTACCAACAAGATAAGACTTCTCAACTGAGTGGGGTGGAGGGAGGGAGAGAGAGAGGGAGAGAGAGAGAGAGAGAGAGAGAGAGAGAGAGAGAGAGAGAGAG
>NC_068984.1:97075523-97079567 GCF_001194135.2 Octopus bimaculoides | reverse complement strand
GAGAGAGAGAGAGAGAGAGAGAGAGAGAGAGAGAGAGGAGCAGGTGTCTTGCTGAAGAGGTGAATACATGAGTTGTTCACCTGGAAGTGGGAAAGAGAACGAGAAGAAAGAGATGGGAGGTCCAGGTACAATGTGAATATGAAACAGGATAGGAAGTACACTGGGTGAAAATAATATGATAGATGCCTTGAGATAGGAAATGAGTTGGACACAGAAGATAAAAGATGAGTTGTGGGAGAAGGCTTGACAGAGCCTCAATTCTGCTGAGATGGATGGGTCTTCTCAAGCACATTGTAATGCATTCATCTCAGCCACTCATTATCTTCTTTGAGAGGCTGAACATCTTGAAGTCTGTTTTCACCACTTTGTCCCACATCATACTAAATCCACTACTTCCACATGTTCCTTCCATGTTTAGTGATCGACACTTCTTTATACAGCTGTCCCCATCCATCCACATCACATGACCATACCAGTGCAATCTTCACTCTTGCATCCCACACCTGAAGCCTCATATGCCTAATTTTTCTCTAAGCACATTGTGCTTTGTCATACATGCACATCCATCAGAGCATACTTGTTTCATTTCTTTCAATTCTCTGCATTTACAGCCTAAGTTTCACAGCCATGTAGCATTGCTGTTCATACACAGGCATCATAGAATCTGCCTTTCATTCTGAGAGAGAGGTCTTTTGTTACCAACAGAGGTAGAAGTTCTCTGAACTTTCTCCAGCCAATTCATATTCTAGCAACTATACTCTCTCAGTATCTTTCTCCAATTAGGTAACCTCAAAAGCTGAAACTATCCAGTACTTCTAAGGAGCCTTTTTGGAATTTCAGAATATCTATTTCCCATGTGCTCTTATTATTTATTGCTTCCACACATTTGCCACAAACAAATTCTCCTTTCTCTGATTCCACTGTGCCTCTTGTGCATTCATGGTTTGCACTGAGCACACTATATGGAATTTCTACCAACACTTTGTCTACATATGGAACAGGGCCATTTACCTGAAGGGATTAGTGTTTTGTCTGTTCACCTGCCAAGTATAGTCTTTGCTAAGTATCTTAAGACCCTTTGATTCCACGTTTTGCTTCCACACTTATAAGAGGGAATTGATAACTGATAGCCTGATGAACTTACCTGCATAATAAATTCACTGCTGTACTCATTGACAACTAACACTATGCTAGCATCCCTGTACATGGCTTGGATGGCTCTCACTAGTCATTTGTTTACTCCTAACCTTCACATTAACCACTAGACGAGGGATCAAGGCACCTTTCCAAGTCTTTCTCCAGGTCAATGAATGCCAAGTACAGTGGTTTACTTTATGTTAAATACTTCTGTAGTTGCTGAATTATAAAGAGAGCATCAGTAGTGCTCCGCCCTGGCAGGAACCAAACTGCATCTCATCTAGGTTAACTCATTCTAATTAACAGGGCTACGACTTTTTCAGTGACTTTCATAGCCTGGTCCAGTAATTTGATACCCCTGTAATTACGTCTTTCTGAAGCATGTCCTTTACCCTTGTAACAGTTGACTATGATTCTACTACACCAGTCACTGGGTATGATACCTTCTTGTACAACCTGATTGACTATATATATCCTACACTGCCATATATTTTAAGCATTTCAGAGGTACTTCCTGATGGACCAGAGTCTTTTCTCTGTTTTTATTTTTTTAATTACTTTATCTATAACACTTCTGTCAACACAAATGGCTGGCCTCTCTGTCAGGGTCACATTAGGAAGACTCTCTTCCTCCTATGCATTCTCTACATTTAATAACCTTTCATAATAACACTTCTGTGCTTCCTTCTTTTCGAAATCACTAAATCATCCTTCTGCACACATTTCTCTCCCACAACATCTTGATTTTCTTTTATACCTCATGCCATTGATCTTCTTAGTGTAGAACATCGGTAAGCCTCATCAGTTCTGCATCTACCCTTACTAATTAGACCTGCCTCCTGGATTCTCTTCTAGCAACCTAGAATGCTGCACATTCTTCTAAACTTTCTAAGCCTGCCTCTTTACTTTTATTGCTCTATCTACTTCCCTGTTCTACCACCATGTCATCCTTGATCTGGATGGAATTTTACACCAACCACAAATTTGGTCAGTAGCCTTCAGTAGATTGTCTTGTGAGAATTTCCAATTGCCCTCTACGTTATATGTCTACCTCTTCCTCTTTTTCATCAAATGCTTTAATTAATGTCTGTAAATCTGACTGTTTGAAGGATCTCTAAGTTTCCAGGTTTTCCTTTTCCAGACTGGTTTGCATTTCTGAGACCGTTTAGCTCTAAGTCTGAAGTCATTTATGACTAACCTATGTTGGGAAGTGTACATCTATCAGTTCAACTTGTGAGACATGCTAAGATAAATATACTGGTGAACAACGTATTTAGCAAGTCTGTCAGTGAAGATTTCCTCACACGCGTTGGACAGCATGGCATTCCTTTTTCTTACTTTCACTCATTAAAGCAACTCACCTTCAGAGCTGCCACTGTTTGATATTAAGCATTCAACCAGCTATTAACAATCTGTATGGATTTATCATTTAATTCTAGTAAGTGATTTAATTGCATACAACAAACACAAGTGGGATTTTACATACCTCACAACATACTTATATAGGCACTTGTATGCACACAGAATAATTTTCCCTTTTAACTCTAAATTTGCAAACAGCCATTTATTGTTACCTTTTATTTGAGAGCATTTGGCTCTACTATATTAACTTTGCAGTAATAAAGGTTAAATTTGTTAAAACACAAAGACTACATCTCTTGGCCTATTTCTTATGCCTATTGGAGTCATGCCATGCATACCCATCGTATATGTTCCTAACATTTTCTTACACTGAACAACCTTTCTTACTAAACTATATTGTACACTAACAATCCCGATCACTTTATCTGCCAAATTCCCTGCTAAGAGTATGTCTACACCCCCTCCTCTCCACCTCACACATTTAAACAATCATTGTGCCAACATTTAATCTAGCAGCCCAGAGGAAGCAGACTTCAGAAGAGTTTATTTGGGACAATGGTTAAATTTCTGAAAAGATGTTTGTAAGCACCTGTTACCAAATGAGTCTTTCAACATCACTCATGAAAACTGCTATTTATTTCTCAATAACTTACACATTTCCCTCAATCCTACCAAGAGGATCAATGGCGAGTATGTGTATGACATGTATGCAGGCATATATACACACATCCCCATATATACCTATGACTAACAAATAATCTGTATATACACCTATACCACCATAGCTATCTGTATACAAACATACAGACATACACACACACATATTCAGACATGTTTCCTATACAGACACGTAAACACATGCATATACATCCATCTTACACATATGTACAACATATACAGACATGCGCACAAAAACATTACAAAACAAGAGACGCAGCCATCAATGAGGTGGTGAGGATTGGGTGGGAGGGGAACAAGGATAAAAGGACAACAACTTATAACCGTCCTAATAATATAATTCATAAATGATCAATGCTAAATGAAGGCTCTTAGAATATATAAATATTTATCATGTAAAATGGTGACCACCATAAAACAGTAAGCAAAAAACTATTTCACATCATAAACTACAATTTAACAACACAAACTACCATTGTTAGCTGAGACTGAGGATAAGAGCAAAACTATTGAAATTACATTAAAAAAAACAATATTAGAACTTAACTTCAGGGTCTTTCTTAAGCATCTTACCATATGTTAGTTTGTGTGTATAGGGCCTTAGAGTCAACCTAGCTAAAACCAAAATCCTAATAAGTAGGAAGGTAGATAAAACACAAACCCCTTCAGGTAGATGGCCCTGCTCAGTATGTAGAAAAGGAGTAGGTAGTAACTCTATAAGATGTACCCGGTGCAAGCTATGGACACATAAGAGGTGCAGCAACATCAAAGGCAGGTTAACTAGCAAGTTAGTTTTTGTTTGTGGCAGATGTTCAGGTGCAATAAAGACTGTAAACAAACAGGAAACAACTTCTATCTCATTCCAGG
>NC_068984.1:97056449-97074723 GCF_001194135.2 Octopus bimaculoides | reverse complement strand
CATAAAAGACACCATTTCGAGCGTGGCCGTTTTCGTGCGGGTGACACGTAAAAGCACCCACTACACTCTCTGAGTGGTTGGCGTTAGGAAGGGCATCCAGCTGTAGAAACTCTGCCAAATTAGACTGGAGCCTGGTGTTGCCATCCGGTTTCACCAGTCCTCAGTCAAATCGTCCAACCCATGCTAGCATGGAAAGCGGACGTTAAACGATGATGATGATGATGATGATCTACGTGAGTGTCATTATGTTTGTCCCCACCCTCATCATCACTTGATGGTTTGTTTACATCCCCACAACTTAGAAGATTGGCAAAAGACAATGATAATAACAACCAGGCTTTAAATGATCCAAGGTAGTATTTTTGACCTGAAACAGTTATCCAGAGGAGGAGCCACAATCATATAAAACACACGCATGCTGTTATATTTACTTTCTTGTTGTTTAGCCCAAGGTCAACCCTGATCAAGCAGGCCTGGAACAAAAAAATGTTTACAGCTGCGACTGACCTGTCACTTTGTACATTAGACAGTACATTTGTAATGACAGACATGTCTATTTACAGCATCTAAAGAAACTGTATTTGGTTAATAATATTTAATTTTAGGATTATTGGTCAATACAGCCAAGCAAACGCTATAGATTATTCATCTCTTTTTGTTACATGTTTTCACTGTACTATTCAGTACAGCTTTGTGTGCCTTAAGTATGTGTAGTGTTTTGTGTTGGTTTTATTATTATTGTGTTGAAGCATCTTACATAATATATGTATGGTGCTTAACAGTGCTAGTTTCTGTATGTTATGCATATTTGTAAGTCTTGGGGTTTGGTTATGCGTTTGTCTGCATGTTTTCTTTAATAATTCCGAAAACACCTATTATTATAGGGATTGTTTCTATTTTCAGGTCCCATATTCAAGTTCTCTTTAAAATCTTTAATATTTGGATAATTTCTCAATCTCTTTTAATGATACATAACTATTGGTTGGGACTGAAATATTGAATAAGAGGCATTTCTGTTCTTAATGTTCTTTAACAAATGTATCTGGTTGGGTTAGCCTTTATCTTCCTGTCTGTGTGTATAGGCATATCGCAGAGAACAGTTGCTTTGCCATTCTTGGAGACCTTTTCTCGTGTATGTCTCTACCATTTCTTTCCTGTTGCTATTTCATAGTGCTGGTATAACTGCCATGTCAGCAAATATATATCTTGGCAAAGAATGCACAACCAGAGATAATGTGGTTAACTGTTTCTTCCAATATATCTACATATACAGCAGTTACTCACCATGTTGTGTTTCATCTGTTGTTTCTCTGTTCTTCATAACTATCAGTTACTGCAGTCTTGTTTTGTATTAGTTGGCTTCTATGAGAAAGGAATCAATTTTTTTTTGTTTCATAGCTATTTGTAGTAATTTTCCATGATTCTTTACTAGATACTTTTCTTGTCCAACAGGATATTTTGTAATAGTTACTTTTTTAGCTATGTCTTGTATTTAAGGTAAATATAGTCTTCCAATGTAATATCTTGGGTGGTGTATTCTAAATGAAGTCATTATTTTCCTTGCTTCCAATGTGGATACTTTGTTTAGTGTCCAATTGAGAATAATAAAACTGTAACTTATTTAGATAGCTTGAGTTTTGAAGCCTATTACCTTACTATTTTTTTTCTTTTGCATTTAACTCTTTAAAAAATTTTTTCTTTCATTTGTATGCTGTACACACTGTCTAGTTCATTTATTCCCAAGTATTTGTATGCCTGTGTTTGGTCTAATTCCCTTATCTCTGTATCTTTATCTAGTATAAATAATATCAGTGTTCTTAATTTATTTTCTTCTATTCAAGGTTGCTTTGGTACATTTTTTTAAAGCCAAATCTCATACTCATTTCTTTAGTAAATCAATGTGCTATCTGCAATAGTATTGTAAACAGCACATAGACTATCATTTGCAGCATACAACTTGAGAACATCTGTATACCAAAGATGGTTGTTAGTCAAAGGCATGAAGAGGCATGCTGTTATTGTAGTTATAAAGGCTGAGCATAGCAATTTATAAATATCTCGATTTTTCAAAGTTGCCAGATCTTTCCTCAATAAAGTTTGTAAGGAGCTAGAGACTGAAGATGGAAACATCAACAGTATCAAAGCATAAAAAGCATTCTAAATGCCCTGAAATAATCAGAACACCTGAATTTATCCAGCAAGTTCAACCGACCATTGATAACAATCCTAGAAAGTCCATGAGGTCAATTGCAAAAGATCTCCATGTGTCAGAAGCAACAATCAGAAACGTTGTCCACGAAGACATCAGAAGTCTTATATGATGAGGAAAGGTCAATTTGTCAGAAAAAGCAAAAGAAAATCACATCAGATCTAAAAAGCTCTTAAACAAACTGAAAAATCCAGCAGAAGATTTGATTCGGTTTATCCCAAACAAGAAAAACTTCAACTAAGATCAAAAGGTTAACACAAAAAATGACAGCTGGTTATGTGCAGACCCTCCTGAAGTTCCAAGTGTTATGCATACAAAATTTCCTGCAACTGTTATGGTTTTAGGGGTTGTCAGCATGAAGGACATGTGATGCTCCCTTACTTCTTTCTGCAAGGCCTTAGAGTTAACTGTGCTACATACACTGAGGTCCTGGAAATAATTGTTAAGCCCTGGATATGCAATGGAAGGCCATATGTGTTTCAGCAAGACTCTGCACTGTCACACATTGCTGATAACACTGCACTATCAACTCACGAATACAGGAACCAAAGGTACTACAATCCCAGAGTCACAGGCAGTGAAAGATTTGGGGATCAGTATGTGCAATGATGCATGATTTTATATGTACATTAGCAAGATAGCAGCAAAGTGCAGACAACTGGCAGGATGGATACTGAGGTCTTTCAAGACAAGAGACCAAGAAACTATGTTGACCCTGTGGAAAACCTTTGTTCTCAGCTGCCTGGACTACTGCTCCCAGTTATGGTCATGATATAGTGCCAAACTAACAGCAGAGTTTGAAACAGTCCAACACCACTACACTAAAAAGATCGAAACAGTGCAGTGGATGAGCTACAGGGATAGGCTGAGAAAACTACAGCTTTACTCCCTGGAGGCGTGAGAGATATGCAATAATATACATATGGAAAATCCTAGAAGTCATGTAAGCAGGCTTTTCCAAAGTTTCCTTGCAAGTGGTATACTACTTAAGAAGCTGAACAAAGGCATTATATGCCCTATCCACAAAGGTGGAAGCAGAGCAGAGGCTAAAAACTACAGGACAATCTCTCTGACTTCACATATCAGTAAAATCATGGAGTGAATCTTCAGAAAGAAGTTGATAATGTTCCTAGAAGAAAATTACCTACTTTGGCATTGAGTGTTATACAAATGCCAGAACTGGCTGCCATTGTACCAAAGGTACAATCCACTCTATCTAAAGTGAGGACCAGGTACTGCAATAGTATAAAGCTCAAAGTCCACAGCTCTTCAATACCATGCCACAAAAATTAAGAAATTTGCATAAGGTGGAAGTAGATGTCTTCAAAAAGAAACTAGGTATCCTCCTCTCCACAATACCAGATGAACCAACAGCCGGACATGATGTACAGACAAGAGCAGTGTATCAAACTCCCTTATATACCAGATGTACCAACAGCTGGGACAAAGGCACAGCTGGGACAAACACCCAGATTGAGAAAGTCAGAAAGACCATGGTGGTGCTCCAGAATGACCACAGCCGCATGGCTGAAACAAGTAAAAGAGTATATGTATATAAATCCCCCATACACACACCACCATTACCACACCCACCACCTCCACTTCCACCAGCAGCTAGTTCTCTGCAAGACTGACTGTGGTTAGTTGTATTGGCAGAAAGCTTAACAAAAGCTAGACATACATCTTCCCCATTTAGATATACCCCCTCACTACCAACACTTCCCTACTAATACTACCACATCAATACCACCACCACCAATACAATACAAACAACATTCCATCACATTATCAGCACTAAAACTAATGCTACCACACTACCACATTCTGTATTCCACTACATTCTATACTAGCTCTGTTTTATCTCTTACATTTAGTAGCTGAAAAAAGGAGCTCTTAGTAAGCCTCACTTTCAATGTTAGAAATCTGTCCATACATACATGTATGCAATGGCACAAACACATACACAAGCACTAGCACATACATATACATACACACTGATACACACACACACACACACACACACACACACGAGATATACACAAACACACACACATACCTGCAGATGTAATACACCACCTGTTCCTCACCTTTGCTGACACTCAACTCTAAAACACATCTGATTATAGCACAATAACACAACAGCAATATAGATAGCTCCAGCATGATAAATACAACAGTGATATAGCTACAGTTTTATGAAGTCCAAGAATCTCTTACAGCAGGCAACCCAAACTCATAGGGAGATGTTAACAACAACAACAGGCACAGTTGTGTGATTCAGAAATTTGTTTCACAACCAAGTGGTTTTGGGTTCAGTCCCACAGCATGGCACCTTGGGCAATCAAACAAAGCATTAAGTGAAATTTAGTAGACAGAACCTATGTAGAAAGCAGTCAGAAGACCATTCCTATTCTTGAGTGAGTCACCCAGTTTAACATCATCTGGTATTTAAGTGGTACCTTTAACAGAGTTCTCTCTGTTGAAGTTAGCCAGGTCTCCAGCCTAAGGATCTTTTCTCTCATTCTTTCATCAGATGTAGAGACCCTGAGAAGCATCATGGGTGTTACCATTTCTGCTCTAAGCAGATAAAAAAAAAAGCATTTGACAATGAGTACTAATGTTGGCACAAAGCCACCCATTTTGCAGGATGAGTGGTATGTAGCTGGTTAAATCAAACCCCAGTGCTTCCTTTATCAACTCTGCAAGGTTAAAAGGCAAAGTCAAGCTCAAACTGAAAATGTTAACTGATGTAACTAAATACCTTATAGGTAATTAATTTGGCACTATAGTTTTTCTGACAGTAGCAGTGGTAGTAGCAAAAACAACCATGGTGATGATGATATAAATTTTTATTTTTTGCTAACAGGATACACAGACACAAAGGAGAGATTATTGTAAAATATTTCCCTGAAGCATAGTTTCTGTGTGTGTGTGTGTGTGTGTGAGAGAGAGAGTCTCTCTCTCTCTCTCTCTCTCTCTCACACACACACACAACAATGAACCTTCGATACCTATAAGGTATTCAAACACATATCTACACAGAAACAGATGTTCCCTACTAACTATACAACCTCTTTTAACACACACTAGAGATCTCTACCAACCTAACTATATGCGACACAAAAATCAGAGGTCCCTAATAATAATATAATTTACCACTAAACAGAGACTAATTACTTCCCTATCATCTCCCAAACTAGCAAAGGTTCATTTATTAAATATATTATAAACTCAGACAATAAGATGACCTCAACATATTTACTAAATCTGCTAAGAAACGGCAAGTAAATTCTTCTCAAACCACACCTTGCTGTCATTTTCCTTTTGTAAAAAAGGAACACACTGGGTAAGGTAGTCCTATATACATTTACCTAAACAAAAGAATGGAAAGTCTTAGAGTATGTTCGCTTCATTTCTTTCTAGTCTTTGCAGGTCCACTGCATACAAAACCTGTCTGCCATTCACTGAGAGTGAGGAAATTTTTGTCACCAACAAAGTTAGCAGTTCTCTCAACTTTCTCCTATCTGTTCTTATTCTGGCAACAATACTTTTAGAACATTCCCAACAACTAGGTCACATTGGTAACAAAAATATGAACTACTTTTAATGATTGTCCAGGAAACTGAGATCTATTTCTCATGTATTCATAGTGTTTATTACCCTCGTGCATTTATCACATACAAAATCTGCTTTCTTTGCTAATCTACTCATGATTTCACTGCACCTCTTGAGTGTTCATAGTTTGCATTGGCTGCACCATAAGAAATTTCTTCCTACTCGTTTTCTAGATATTGAGTAAAGAGGTTTCCTCTATTGAAGCGAGGTCTTGTTTGTTTTCCTACTTACAAACATGTTAGTCTTAGTTAAGTTAACTTTGAGGTCCTTTGATTCCAGGTTTTCCTTCTGTGTCTGAAATTTCTTTCTTTAATTCTGATTAAAGAGTCAGCTATATGAACAAGGTCATCAGCATATAGGAGTTTTCACAGGTATCAAATCTTAAACTTTTATATTATGGCCTGGAGGGGAATGAGTATTGGCATTTGATGGACTCTTATCTACACATTAAATTTGTCACTGTAGTCTTAGCCAACTCTCACTTTACTTACACCCCTCCTGTACATGGTTTGTATGGCTCTCACAGCCCATTCATCTACTCCTAGTTTCCTCAGTACCCACCAGATTATGGAGCAGGGTATTCTGTTGAAGACTTTTTCAGGTTGACAAATGCTAGGTACAGCTGCTTACTCTTAGCTAAGTATGTTTGCAGGTGTCTCTTTAGGAAAATGGCAACAGATCAAATTGCATCTCATCTAGACAAACTCTCTACCTAATAAATTAACCTATAACACTTTCTGTGACTGTCATGACCTGGTTCAACAATTTGTGGATACCCTTATAGTTACCCCTCTAAGGTATCTCTTTTACCTTTGTAACCGCTAACTATAATGCTACTACAGCAGTCAATAAACTAGCAATTTATTTACATGCATAGTCTGATTATGTCAAGAAAGAAATAAACTAAAATTTTTTTCAAGAAAAGCCTCGTTAAAAGTGGAATACATCTTATAAACTGTCAAATACAAAGGCCCTTCTTTCAGTTTCAGCATGACAAATTAAAGAACTATTCAATTTTAGAATGTTGTGGCTTCATGTTGTGTAGATGTGTGTGTATTATAAACCAATACACTTATTACATACTATCTTCAATGACTTAAATCAATAGTCTTTTGGTTGTCCATATCTGGTCTTGTTTAATGTGTCTAGTATTATCCCTTATCTTCCTTTTGGGAAGAACGTGTTTGTTCCTTCAAGTTTATCGCTTTGCTGATTAATTTTTTCTTCAATGTTGTTAATTTTAAAATTTTCCTGTTTTGTTAATATTTTCTTCTCTTATCTTGGTAAATTATCTATATCCTTTATTAGTCTTTTCACTAAAGCAGACTTAACATTGTAATTTCTCTTCTTTAATTTTAGTTCTATTAGCATGTGCATGTGTGTGGATATATTTACATATGTTTAATGTGTGTGCATTAGCACAACTGTATGGCCCCTTATCACACATATAATCTGTGAACTAGCAACATCTCTTGACACTAAAATATCATAAAACTATTGCTAATATTTTCTCCCAAATTAGTATTTACACAACAGTCTGGAGATTTCTGTTTGGCATTATCTCTTTCCTGTTCTTCGCCAGCTAATAACACTGACAACTACTATTATCAGTGATAAGAATTGCTGGATGTTAACTTTTATCTATTGTAATCAATTATTTTCTACCTCATCCACTTTGAGTGTAATAGACTTAAGTTATAACCAATCCCCAGTGGAGATTGAATTTGATGAACATGTCTAGCTTGTGTAGTTAATGAATTGATTGGTTTTTACCTTAATCCTTAAGCATTTAAACCCAGCCATATCTGGCCCAAATATTTTGCCTGTCTTATGATCAAACTGATCAGATCCAACCTCTCTCACCTACCCTACAATGTCATTCGAAAAATAAACAATCACATTTGTACTTTGTTTTTCCTTTTGAAAATAATGAATGTATTTAGCATATGAGGTTATTGATTTTGATTGGTTACTGGACTCCATACTAAGCTTACCATTCCCAAATGAATCAAACAGTATATTTAAAACCATCTTTCACTTGAAATTTTATATGCTACATTCAGTAAATATCATCTAATAGACTTCTAATGGAGTATTACCTGAAGATGTAGCAAAGTTATGTAAACATGTTATATAATCTTGCATGTTATTACATGCCAAATTACATGATTATATTATTGTCCATTCAGAAGAGCTTCAAACTAATCAACAAAATTCCTTTCTTTGCCCTTCTTTAAATAGAAATATTTGGCATTTGGCACAGTGAATCAGATTTCTACTTTTATAAGCACATATTCACTCTTGTATATTTTTTTCTTCTGGTCTTACTACTGTTATAATTAATGATAATCATGTATACAATTTTCATTGCTGTGAAATTTTTTATTGTTGTTCAAATCAAATTTTGCCTTTATCATCCAATGTTTCAAGTTTTCTACTTCCCATTTGTTTTTAAGAAGTATTTGATTGGAAATCAAATTTGTTAACTTGTCACTTTGTCTGATGACAGGCAGGTTTGATTTGGTACCATTAAAAATACTCCAATTCCATGGACTAAGTGTTACTCCAAAAGGTACTATGTCCCAGTATGTATGGGAGATAAGGCAAGATGTTTCACTAATTTAGCCATCATCAGCAGAAGTATAATCTCACTTGCTGCTTAACAGTTAGTAAATGAAGCTGAAAACCAATGTAATAAATTGTACATTTGTTGATGTATGTGAGTGTAGGAAGGAAAGAGAAAAAGAGAAAGAAGGCATCTGCATAAGGAATTATAGTAAAGTGGGCTAAATCACTGACAATGCCTGAAATATGCAAAAAGCAAAAGGAAATATGGTGTGAAAGAATAAATACAATATTTTTTGGTTTGTAACATTTAATATTGTTTAACATTTTTAGATATAGGAAATAACTCTTGTGTTTTAACTCTTATTTAGGATCATCAGCAGATGCTACTAAGGCACATTTAAGTGATTTTGGTGACATCCAAGTTGAAATGATGAAGTATTAAAGTAGCAGGGTGGAACTGGTAACTTCCAGTTTGTTGGCACAATGAAAAGTACGGCTTACAACATAAGCAAAACAGAGCAAGTTACATAAGGCATTTTATGTCAATGTTAAGTTTATTGGAATAAAGCCAACACCTTGACATACACCTTATGGTAACATTTCATTGATAGAGCTTTCATCAATGGGTGTTTGGTTAACTTTATATAGCTGAGAGTGTTTTGCCATCGTTTACAAGCATAAATTATTCCTCATTGCATCTGATACTTTATCATTCAATGGTATGTGATGTGAGAGTGTGTAGAAAGGAAATTATACACATACAAACAAGCATGCATCCATTGAGAGATGTAAAAAGAAGTAAAGAGAAAAAAAACTGATATTAGAAAAATGTTTAAAATGGAGAATACACAGAGGCAACAGGTGGCATATACAAATTATATATATATATATACATATATATATGTGTTTGTGTGTGTGTGAAGGGTTGACAGGTGAGTAATGCAAGTGTTGCTGGCATGAAGAAAAGAAGCTTTCTAATTAGAAATCTAATGCTAGTCTGGTTTGTGCTTTTTGCTTGCACTGACCTTACAACGGATTACAATGAAACATTCATCCAGCCAATCGGCACCTGGAGTAGCCAGCTTAGTAGATAACCGCATGTGTGTAGCTTGGGTGAGGTTCGATTGAGAGTTGTTCAGGTATGCGCTACACTGCTTTCTACAGATAATTTGCTACATCAGAGGAGAAGAGAAGTTTTTGAAGAAGCTGTTGCTTAAAAACATATATATATATATATACTCTCTCTCTTTCACACACTCATCTAATCATTATCATCATTTAACATCCATCTCACATGCATAGTTTGTAATTTGGTTCATGACTAGGAATACATACACACACACAAATATTTTCTTGTATAGATGACAAAGAACCAACTGCTAAAGACAAACAAACTGCTGCACACATGAATGTGCATACACACACATAAACACAAACACACATCTTTTCCAGAACAAGAGAAACAAAATTCCATAAGAGAACAGATGCCTTTTACTCATAAAACAATTCCTCAAATCACTCAACTGTAAAAAATACCATTAATCAGGAATTATATCGCTAACTAGACTACCCATGACCCATTGGGAAACTCAGTTTCCCAGCAATGGAGTTTTGTTTCGTGGGTCTTTTTTTTCCCCAGATTATTTTGCATGCTTTCCTTGAATGTGACATCGAAATCACACATAAACAGCTCCTTTCCCTCAGGAAAGGAAAGATTTGGCTGCTATTTCTTGCATGCCTTGCTACCACATAACAGGTATGTCGGATCCTTTATCGCAAATAGCTGTTAGGTAGTAGCAGGGCGTGCTAGAAATAGTCAAATCTTTGGAGGTAAGATAATGTTGAATGCACTAAAAAAAAAAAAAAACCTTGGGTAAAGAACTATTTCACACAAAGGTTACGAAGTTCATTAAATATATGTGTTTATGTATGTATGTATGTATGTATATATGCATGTGTGTATGCATGTATATACACATGTATGTATGTATGTATGTATGTATGTATGTATGTATGTGAGCATTTACATAAGTGTGTAGACATGTCTGCGTGTGTGTATATGTGTATGTATATGTAAACGTATGTTTATGTACTGTTCAAGTTGTATATGTGACCGTTACTCTGTTGAAGGTTGTATGAATATATATATATATTCATACAACCTTCAGTAAAAAAACAAATCACATTTTTTTCATTGTCAAATCAGTCTAATTGAAAGGTTAGAGTTTCTTTCCTTTCAGGATGAAGTTAAACTCAGAACATTTTCACAGTATGCACCATTTTGGGCATTTATACCTAAAACCCAAATATTTCAATAACTACTGCTCCAATTTACATGAAACTTGTTTTATTCTGTTCCTTTTAACATTTCAGTGTAAACTTAATTCACAGTTTCGTTTTTGGATTTGGTTTGCAAGATTCTTTGTGTGTTGAAGCATATTCTGTTGTGTCTGGGGAGTCATTCTCTTTTAGTGCCTTATAATTTAACAGACTCACCTGTAAAATTTCCACTAAAATAAAAAAGAAATAAGTGGAAATTTTACCGGTGAGTGTGTTAAATTATAAAGCACTTAATGAGAATGACTCTCCCCAGACACAATAGAATTAATTCATAGTATTTTCCCATTATGCGCCAGTTTGCCAGGGTAATATTGCAAGCAAGCAAGATTGAAACTGACCTTTAATGTATTATAGATAGATATGTCGTCAATTATTTTTTAAAATAACCTTTTCATAATGAGCCTTTCTTGAAACATTTAAAACCTTATACACATGCACACAAATTAATAACACAATATCCTATTTACAATTGTAAAACAAACACCACATTATAATAATAACATAAACTACGAATGAAGAAGCCAGAAAAAAGCAACCACTCAACCAAGATACATGAAAAACCAATCAATGAACAAACGTAAGCACTGAACTAACGGATATGAATACATCATCAATACTAAGTTGTAAACAATTCTTACCTGAAGATTGCAGCAGTATGAAACTAACTCTCTCACACACACATACATGAATTACTTGTAGGAACACCTTACTTCGTTGTGCAACCATAATATACTACCAGGTATATTAAAAGCTTTATAAGGCAATGCTGTGTCCCTGCTGTGTTAGCAGTGTTATTAAATCACCTTTTAAGGTTATCTGATTTGTTACAATGTTTTGTATCCTAAGATGTGTAATGCAAACAAAGCAATTGAAGATGGGAAAAAAATAGGTAATAGGTGTATATGCATATTTCAAGATATCTTGATCCTTCTTCAGCATCACATCCAACCAATTAACCTCCCACAAACACATTAACTAGCCACTAAATATAGCAGTGTAACATTATTGGATATACGTACTTTAATGAACTTTTCAGCCCACTCTTGTATATATACATACTCTTTTACTTGTTTCAGTCTTTTGACTGTGGCCATGCTGGAGCACCACCTTTTAGTCAAGCAAATCGACCCCAGGACTTATTCTTTAGAAGCCTAGTACTTATTCTATCGGTCTCTATTGCCGAACCGCTAGGTTACGGGGACATAAACACACCAGCATCGGTTGTCAAGCGATGTTAGGGGGGGACAAACACAAACACATACACATATATATATATATATATATACATATATACGACGGGCTTCTTTCAGTTTCCGTCTACCAAATCCACTCACAAGGATTTGGTCGGCCTGAGGCTATAGTAGAAGACACTTGCTCAAGATGCCACACAGTGGGACTGAACCCATATATATAAAGTTATAAATGATGAGAGAAATAATATGATGAAATTTATTTAGTCATGGGAATATTCATATATCACAACAAACTGTGATATATGAATTTCTTGTATCTTACTATATACTGTATATGATTTGTAGAACGATACTTTAAGGAGCTTTTTTATGAGTACTACCGGATTAGTTGAATCCATATATTGTGACATATATTTTATATAAATATATTTTATATAAATATATATATATATATGAACAGACACAAACTTCCTGTTGAAAAAAAGAGTTCATAACTCCAACTAAAAACACTTGTCTCCCCTTACACACACTTCCTGTTTTGACACCACATTTCCTGCTTAACACAAACCTTTAACCCCTTTTTTAAACCTAACAAAACTCTCAACTCTCATGCATCCTTATTTCTCCTACCAGTTTATACATGAACTACTATTGAACTACAAAAGCTCAAAGACAATATAATGTATGGGTATATTTATTTTTTTTATATATTATTGTTTTATATATTATTTTCTTCATTTTGTACTTCTTTGTAAAAAAACATTTTCATTCTCCTTCTTCTTGATAATTTGCTTTTACCAATGAAAACTGGTTAGAAGAAATCTTTATTAAAATATGCTTCCAGTTTAGCATTCTGGCTTTTTTTCATTTTCCTATTATTTCTCCACGTGCGGTTAACACAACCCCACTATTTACTGACTTATATATATATATATATACACATATATATATATACAGGGTGTGATGGGTAAACTGTTGCCATTTTATATTTTTTATTTTGGGCATGCACATTATTTGTTTTTGAACAGCACCACGATGCAATTCACTCTGCCAGAAATTTGGAAATGACATGTTGTACTACTTGGCATTTGCGCCAGAAATATGAAATGCTAGAAGCTCTAATACAAACATGTACCAAGAGTGATAAAAATCTAAGATTCAACCAACCTCATGGTGTTGTTATGCCTCCATTCATCTTCCTACATGGCCTCAGACTCAACATGGAGGCCCACATCAAGTGTCTGAAGGAGGTTCGTGCTGCCCTGGGTCAAGAGGGTAGTTGCTGGAAGACCCTATGCCTGGCAACAGGACTCTGCACCATGCCACACAAGCAGGAGAACCCAGTCATGGCTGTCAGACAATTTCTGCGACCACATCATCCCTAACATCAGGCCACCTATCTCCCAACACTACAACCCACTTGATTATTATGTGTGGGGCACAGTTAAGCGAAAGACCAACAAACTGCTTGTAACACCAAAAATGAACTGAAGGCAAAGATTATAGCAGCATTCACTAACTTAAGCAAGGAGACCGTCCAGAAGAGTTGCAGGAGATTCCGAGGTTGTCTGGAGGCCATGGTTGAAGCCAATGGTGATTATATATATATATATATATATATATATACACACACACACACACACACACAGACATCCATACATATCTATACATACATACCTATATATACATACATCATACACACACATATACATACTTACATACCCACCCATACATACATACATACCCATACACACACACACACACACACACACACACACAGAGGATTTGAAATCAGAAGAACGAAAAGTGCAACCATATATCACAAACCATTTTTTCTAAAACACTACAAATTCTACCAAATAATAATAGTTTGAAATTCTGACAGAGGGCTAACATATTTGGAGGGGAAGAGTAAGTCAATTACATCAACCCTAGTACTTGACTGGTACCCATTTTATCAACTCCAAAAGGGTGGAAGGCAAAGTTGACATCAGCTTAATTTGAACTCAGAGCATAAAGACTGATGAAATTCCACTAAGCATTTTGTCTGGCATTCTAACAGTTCTGTCAGCTTGATGTCTTCAATAAAAATGGCTTCAAATTTTGGCACCACTGCTAGCAACTTTGAAAGAAGGGTTTAGTCCCCTCCCTTCCACGACTGATCCTAACCCTTGACTGGTATCTTAACCATGAATGGATGAAAGGCAAAGTTGAACACGACAGGTTTTGAACTCAGAAGGTAAATAGTTGCAGCAAATACAGTAAAGCAGTTCTTTCAAATGCTCTAACAGTTTTAATAATAATTGTTTCTAAGGAAGGCACAAGGTCAGAAATTTGGGGGAAAGAGGTTAGTTGATGAAATCAACCTTAGGGAAATGAAAAGTAAAACTGTCAGGATTTGAACTCCGATGCTATGCTCAGTACCACAGATTTGCTTGTCAGTTGTTTGATTGTAACCAGTTGAACATGTCCCTTAGTGGCTGACAATATGTGCATCTCTGATCATGAGCAAAAGTAGTGGGGGAGCATCATAGCCATGTGTTGAGAGGAATTCTTTGGGGTTTGAATAATTCACCTCGAGAAACATGGGTGTTTCATTCAACATCCTTTAACAATCCTTATTCTGGGACCATTCAAGTGGGATGGGCTACTCCACCTGATGAAAATTCTAACTGGGCCCCGCCTGCAAGGTCATGCACTGTTTACTTTGATATGAGATCACCATGTCGCGCACATATGGTTGTGATGCATGTGCCTTGTGTACCCTTATCAGACGGGTAAACTGGGCTTCATATACTTTACCCCAGTGTCACTTTGATGGCATGCACTTCTCTCTCATTCAATAATAATAATAATAATAACAACAACAAAAATCAAAACAGTAACATTGAGCTGAAATGATTACTTTGTGATGAGAACAAAAGCCATGGCAAACTTTATTAAATATAAATATAATCACTCACAGGGGATCGTTAAATATTCTTGTTCCTAACAACAAATATATGCAGTAGCAACAACAACAGCCTCATTATTGTTGACTTTAGACCCAGGTTAGACTGACTGAGCAAAACTACAGTAAAAAACATTTCAGCAATGACAATCTTGTCTTTTTGTGGGTAATATGTATCTAGGATGTATTTGATATGGCCAATCTTCTTTAACCCTTTTACAGCAGAGTGCAGATAAATCCACTCAAAATTTCATTACTCTTAACTGCAGAAAGCAGATTTACATAGAAATTTTTTGTTGAGAAATCTCATGTTTGAAACTATTCTTTTTTGAGATATGTCAAGCTTATTGTGGCAATATGACTTGCAGAAAATATCAATTCTACTTTTCACATCGTTTAAACATTTAACATCGTTATTATAAAAAAACTATGAAATTTAATTTCACAGCTGAAGGGTTACGTCAGCAGGGTGTAATATTAGGGAGATGTGACTGGCTGCTATACCCAACAGGTAGTATGACAACATGAGGAGCTTTTTCAAGGCCAAGTGAAAGAGTTTAACTGTTTCCACATCAGATCAAGAACCATATATCCACCAATACTATCATCTTCACCATCATAATGAATCAACAAAGAAGCTGTAACATAGTTGCTTGGTCTGCTAGAAACAGTAGCAGAATTTCCTTCAAATCACACATCTTAACCCTTTAATATTCAGGTTACTCTATCAAATGTAATGCTTATATATTTACATTACTTTGAATTACTCATGTATTGTTTTGTAGCTTTGAGATTTCAATGATATGACTCTTTACTTTAGGTATGATATTGTAGGGTAGGTGTAAGAGGCCTGATCTGGTTAGCTTGAGCATAAAACAGGAAAAATATTAGGGCTGGATATGGCCGGTTTAAATGCTAAAGGGTTAAACAAAGGAAGGAAGGATACCTTTGATAATGTGGTCCCTATATATCTTCAAAAAAAATTGGGATGGTCGTGTCTAGAATGTATTTGATCTTAGATTTGCTCAATCAAGGATAGCTTGGGGCTAAACAACATCAACATAATGTAAATACTTTGATGTGATGCATTAACTGCTGTCCTCACTTCCACCACTACTGCCATTTAATCATCAACTATGATTAAAATGATAATTGCACTCAGCAATCAACTCCTTTCCACAGCAATCTCCTTCAGCTGTTAATTTTAAATTACCTTTAGTGGTGGGTATGTGCTGTATGGGTGTATATGTATGAGCATGTTAAGTTTAGTTAAGGAAGAAAGGGTGAGGGGTTGGGGAGATACCCAGACAGGCACAGAGAGCTTGCTCACAAGACCTTATCACATCTCAATCAAATCTCAGTTTCATTCTGTCTGCAAACATCTACATTTTTGCATTATTCTTTTTTCTTCACCTCTTTTAGATATTTTGAATTAGAGGTGATGATTAATAATAATAATAATAATAATAATAATAATAATAATAATAATAAGTGCAACTCCAGAAAATAGCATTATTAGGGACAGCTAAGATACTTAGGAAGGTTCTTGGCATCTAAGGTTACTTGTCTGATGTTAGGAATTTTTCTTTTTCAACAGCCTAATCTGTTGTGTGTATATGAAATATTATCATTATTATCATCATTTTAAGGCTGTGAGCTGGCAGAATCATTAGCAAGCTGGATGAAATACTTAGTGGTATTTCGCCCAACGCTATGTTCTGGGTTCAAATTCTGCTGAGATTAATTTTGCCTTTCATCCTTTCGGGGTTGATAAATTAAGTACCAGTGAAACACTGGGGTCGATATTATCAACTAGTCCCTTCCCCCAAATTTTAGGCATTGTGCCTTTAGTAGAAAGGATTATTAATATACTCATCGTTTTAATAAAAGCAGTGAGCTTTGTAGAATCATTAGCATGCCAGGCAAAATGCTTAGTGTCATTTCATTCATTTTTATGATCTGAATTCAAATTTTGCCAAGGTTGACTTTGCCCTTCATCCTTCTGGGTTTGATAAAGTAAGTACCAGTTGAGTACTGAGGCAATGTAATCGACTTAACCCCCCCCCCCAAACTTGAAATCATCGTCATTATTATTATCATTATCATCATCATTACTACTACTATCATTTGTGATTTAGGTACAAACATTGTAATTTTGAGAGGAAGGGTTTCATTGTTACCATTGACCCAAGCACTTGACTGGTACTTATTTTATTGACACGAGCAAAGTTGCACTCAACAGGATTTGAAAGCAGAATACAAGTCAGAACAAATGCTGTAAGGCAATAATTTTGTACGATGCTCTAAAGCTTCTGCTAATCCATCATCCTAAATACTTCTTTCAAATGCAGGTATAAAACAAGAAATTTTTGTGAAAGAAATGGTTGACCCTAGTGTTCAACTGGTACTTATTTTATTGACCCTAAAAGGGTGACAAGCAAAGTTGATCTTGGCAGAATTTAAACTCAGAACATAAAGCTGAAGAAATGCTGTTAGGCATTTTGTCCAGTGTGCTAACAATTGCACTAGTTAGGATAATAACTATTACACCATCATCATTATCATCACTAGTACCACCACTACCAATGAGAAACATTCATACAGCTAGTACTACACCACAAGTAAATAGCTCTGCACCAAGAGCTCATCACCACTACCACAACCACCTTCACCACCACCATAACAACAAATTGAAAAGAATATCATTAATTGTTCAAGAAGGAGAGAAGAGATCAATAACTATTGCATTGATGGTTCAGACAAATGCAACAGGGGGAGGGTAGTAGATATTAATCAGATAATATATTTTGTAGTTTGATTTCGATACACTCCCCATTGGTTTTGTTCCAATCGTTAGAAGATGTAGTTAAACATTTGTGATTAAAGAAGGATGGGGACATCTCTGAAAACTTTATTCTCATGAAGCAGCTAAGGGAAGTGATGCGCTGGAGAATCTACAATAGTGTGTCATCCATCTCGAAACAGCACTATATGTGTGTGTGTGTGTGTGTGTGTGTGTGTGTGTTTGTATATATATATAAATAAAATATAGATATATGCATATATCCATACATATATGTACATACCTACATCTATATGTATACATACATACATATAGATGTAGGTATGTACATATATGTATAGATATATGCATATATCTATATATTATTTATATTATTATATGATCGAACGCCACACATCTTTTCCAAGTAAGTTTTATCTTAATATATATATAGACGAAGGAGTGACTGTGTGGTAAGTAGCTTGCTTACCAACCACATGGTCCCGGGTTCAGTCCCACTGCATGGCATCTTGGGCAAGTGTCTTCTACTATAGCCTCGGGCCGACCAAAGCCTTGTGAGTGGATTTGGTAGACGGAAACTGAAAGAAGCCTGTCGT
>NC_068984.1:97038054-97056230 GCF_001194135.2 Octopus bimaculoides | reverse complement strand
AAATCCTGGGGTTGATTTGCTTGACTAAAGGCGGTGCTCCAGCATGGCCACAGTCAAAAGACTGAAACAAGTAAAAAAAATATATATATATATATATACATACATACATACATACACACACACACACACATATATATATATATATATACATAATAAAAATAATAATAATATTAGGGATAAAAATCTAAATTTACAGGTAAAAACTCAAATTCAATTTATCAAGAATTAAAATTAAATTAAGTTTCACAGTATATAATATATCAATATATAATTTAGAGAAAAGAACCAAAGTTCATGAACTCATCCATGGAAATCCACAGTCACAAATAGAAAAAATTAATAAGTAATTACACTAAAAAGAAGTATAATAAAATACAAAGTAAAAATCATGAAATAATAATAATAAAACAACTACACGTGTTTCATAACTAATATTTTGAGTAGAATTGATTTTCGATTGAATTAATTATATTTTATTTTTTATTTGAAAATTTGGCTATGAAACATGTGTAGTCGTTTTATTTTATGATTTTTACTTTGTATTTCATTATACTTCTTTTTAGTGTATTTACTTATTAATTTTTTCTATTTGTGACTGTGGATTTTTATTGACGAGTTCATGAACTTTTCTCTAAATTATATATTTATACATACATACATACATACATATATATACACACATACATACATAGCTGTATATATGCACATGTGCATATATATATATATATATATATGCACATGTGCATATATACAGCTATGTATGTGTATGTGTGTATATATGTATGTATGTATGCATGTATACATGTGCGTGTGTATATATGTAAATAAACATACACATATGTATGAATTTGAATGTCTTTAAATAGAAACAGCTGTATGTAAATTTTTACCCATTTTCTTCATTTTCTTAAGCATGCATGTGTGAATGTGTACACATGTATGTATATATATTATGCATATCCATATAATATATATGTGTATGCAAATATATATATATATTACACAAAACAAATGACTTTATTGTCTTCATGGTTTTCTACATCTTTGCACTCAGTGTAAATCTGCTCTGCTAATATATGAATATCTATATTTTTATATATGAATGTTCATCATCTGAATATCTTCAGTATTTGTCTCTCTCTATTTACATGTATATATGTATGTATATTTTATATATCTAGCCCATGTGGTTTTGTTTGTTTTCTTTGCTCATTATCTCCATATCTGTTCCCCTGGATTCCTCTTATAGCCACTCTTTATCCCACAGACTTAATCCTCATTAAAGATTTCAGAGTATAAGTTCAAATTATATGAGTGCAACTGTTTTCTATATTGAGCATCTTTGGATCTCATCTGCTTACTCTATAGCTTCTGCTTGGCTGAGCACTACCAATAGATTACACTCATGGATAAACAATTCTTGGGCCCACCTAGGGATCTCTACATGCAGCTTTTACTACAGAAAACAAATGACTTTATTCTCCCCTTAGCTTTCTGTATCTTTGTACACTGTGTAAATCTCTTCTGTTAATATATAAATATCACCATCACCATCATTTAACATCGGCTTTCTATGCTGGCATGGGTTGGACGATTTGACTGAGGACTGGCAAGCCAGAAGGCTGCACCAGGCTCCAATCTGATCTGGCAAGGTTTCTACAGCTGGATGCCCTTCCTAACACCAACCACTCTGAGAGTGTAGTGGGTGCTTTTTATGTGCCACTAGCATGAGGGCCAGTCAAGTGGTACTGACATCGACCCCATTTGAATGGTGCTTTTTACATGCCTATATATATATAATCCAAGGAAAATAGGGATGAAAACATCCAATCTTCCACTGGCTCCACTATTAAACACCCAATTTTGCAGAGAAAACCTTACAAATTACATGGGTATATATTAAATTTATAAAAATGAATAGAAAATGGAGATATACATAATTGTCAATTCAAAAGCTAAAATCTAAAATTCACCAGCACAATACCACATTATATATTCCTTTACGATAATATAACATAATATAATAAATAAATATTAAATACAAATTACATACAATTGCTTCGACTCCCACCCATAAAAGAATTACAAAAATCCATTGTTGTGGGCAAGAATCTCCTCAGTGTAACTTTCCACATATGAGGATTCACAGATCCAAGAAAAGACTGCATTCAGTCTTTTCTTGGATTGGTGAATATATCTATATACTTATACAGAGCATTTTTACAGAGAACAAAATACAGAAAACTAAGGAGAGAATAAAATCGTTTGTTTCCTGTAGTAGAATGTTCCCTTCTAGCACTTTCCTGGGCATGACCAAAAATGATATGCACTGAATATAATCATACATATATCATATACTCATACATAAGCGCACATTTATACAAAATACACACCTGATGCACGTGCGAGTTAAGCTGTGTATCCTAGTGATTAAACTGTTCAACTCATAATCTTGAAGTCACAGGTTCTATTCCCAGGGAAGCAATTCACTTCATCTTATACTGCACCCAGCTGAAATAAGTACCAACAGTAGCTGGAGGTTAAAGTTGCAGCAGCCTGGGAATATGAGATAAGGCCCAACTTAATGAATATAAAAACTCAAGACAGACTGGTATTGATCATGGCCAGAGTGTGTGTGATTGTAATTCTGTACAATCAGAATTTATTTCAAGTTAAACAAAGCAGCAACCTTTCTCTTTGTAGTCTTTGAGACTCTGCTAAATGTCATGGCATTATTCACCTTCTTCCCCTCCTTTTCTGATTGAGCTACATCATCACCATTGTTGAGTGTCCATTTTCCATGCTAGCGTGGATTGGACAGGTTACCACAGTCAAAGTCAGCATATACTTGGTGGTTCTGCTCACCTGAATGGGCCAGAGGATCATATCTCACTTGCTTGTTTTAGTTTCGGTTAGGTTTCATAAGGCTGGATGCCCTTCCTGACACCAACCACTTTATATATACTGCATTAATCTCTGAGTCACGGTTAGTTTAAATCCAATCCCCACCTGACTCATCCCACTGAGGGAGGTGCAGTAAACAAGAATCATGAGTGCTGCCCAAACCCTAAAAGAGTAAAAGAAATAAAAGTAAATAATTACCAAATTGTCATGTGTTTCATCAATATCTATAACTTCTTCATTGTTGGCCTGGTTCAGCTGGAATAGACAACAATAACAATGTTAGGATATTGATGTAAAAGTTTATTTTAATTGTTTATGTATATGTAAACAAAAATAAAGCAACAACATATAAACAAACATACAGTAGCAACAATAAGAGCACAGCTTGAAAAAGAAAAAAAAAACAATCAGAAAGCTCCTAATATACCATCATGTGTGTGTGCCCCCAAACACACACACATGTATATGTATGAATGTACTCTTAAATTAAATCTAGAAAATTATTAATATGGTTCACCATGCCTTCTTTTTAAATGTTACAACTAATGCAGAAAAAGTTTCTGGTCCTACAAAATAAGCTTTTCTATGAAGGTAATAGATGTAAAATAATCTTTAATAGACTGGCTATCATCGCAGTCTGAAACCCCATCCCCACAACACCCCACCGCACCCCAAACAGACTGTTCAAGACCCTTTTTGCTGAAATCCAGAATCCTACTCACCAGATCAGGCAAGCAGTTTAAGTCAGTTGTATATGAAGCCAAAACCACTATAAGCAAAGATTTTATAGTTACAAGCCATCATTCAAGCATACTGACATAACAAATATCACAAAATTAGGAAACCAAAAATAGAAAGTGAAAGACAACATTGATTTCAGCAACAAATAGATGGTCCTTGAGAGATCAAAGTTAGGTATGAATAGATTAAAGAAATATACCTCTGTGTAGCAGAAGGAACACACATCCTACTGAAGTTGAAAAGCCACAACAACTATTTAAATACCATGCACACACACATACATTGTTTTTACTGAAGCTGAAAATCCTCACAAATTTGAATTTAATGTAATCAATCATCAGACAAGTGAACTTGTGGAACAATGCAACAGTTTATAAATGGTGCAATAAGAATTACTTGGTAAATTATCACACACACACACATATATATAGAAAGACGCAGTTGAAACAACATTAAATAATAAACATCATCAGTTTATCATATTTAATGTATATATACCATTGTCAAAGGCTTTTTCCCATGTCAACGAAAGCCAGGTACATCTTTGGCTAGGCATTTCTCCTGCAGCTGTCTTACCAGAAATATAGCATCAGTGTTGCTTTTCCTTGGCACAAACCCAAACTGCATCTCGCCTAAACTGACTCTCTCCTTAATTAGTTGGGCTATGATTCTATCCATGACTTTCATCACCTGATCCAAAACTTGATACCTCTGTAATTATTCGTATCTAGTGCATCACCTTCACCTTTGTAGCAGTTGACTATGGTGCGGCTACACCAGTCATTGGGTATGACTCCTTCATGTATCACCTGATTAACTATATGGGTAACTAGACTATGACCTTCACCGCCAGATATTTTAAGCATCACTGCAGTGAATCCTGATAGGCCAGAGTCTCTCCGTCTTCATACCCTTAATTGCTTTATTTACCAAGGTACTGTCAATTCAAATAGCTGGTCCCTCTGTTGGGTTGACATTTGGCAGACTCTCTTTCTCCCAGTCATTCTCTTCATTTAGCAATTTGTCAATGTGGAGTCTCCAAGTCTCTTTCTTTGCAGCCTCATTAAATGCAAGTGATCCATCATCCATGCGGATGCATTTCTCTCCGATGACATCAAGATTCTCTCTCACACAGTCTTGCAACATGAAGCACTTCAAGATTCTGGTCCTCACGATGCAGAACATTGGTAAATTTTTTCTTATCTGCTTCCCCTCTGGCTAAGTAAACCTGTCTCCTAGCTTCCCTTCTGGCAATCTGATACAATTCCCTACTACAACTACTATTCTTTCAGTGCTTCCATGCTTGTTTCTTTTCCCTAATGGTCCTGTCAACTACATTGTTTCACCACCATGTTACTTTGGGTTGAGAGGGGACTTGCACCATCCACAGATCTGGTCAGTAGCCCTGAACAGGTTGTCTTCCACATCATGTGATACTATATCCCCCTCTATTTCATCAAAAGCTTCAAGTAATACGTCTCTAAATCTCTGTCCATTTGCAGTGTCTTTAAGCTTCTAGACCCTTCTTCTCCATGCTGGTCATCTTCTGGGCATCCATTTAGCCCTGATTTTGAAGTTGCTAACTTGTGGGGTGCATTCTTCAGCTGGGAAGGTTTTGGCATTTATAAATAGCCAGCTTTCCCGGTTCCTGGAGAGGAGGAAATCAATTTGACTAGTGTGTCCACCAGATCGGTAGGTGAATAGGTGACTGACAGGTTTCCTGAAGTTAATATTACAAACCATAAGATCATTTGCATCACAGAACTCCAACAACCTGGTTCCCTCCTCATTGTGGGAGCCAAAACCATAGCCTCCACGTACACCATGGAAACCCCCTGCATGTTGTCCAACATGTTCATTGAAGTCGCCAGCCACAAACAGAAGGTCCCCGTCATTCGTCAACAAGGTACTCTGGCTGAGGGGCATAAGCGGAGATAATAGTTGCTGACCCATGTTGCAGCACTAATCTAATCTTAAGTATTCTATCACAGACTTTGACTACCTCGATTACCTTATCAACCCATTTCTCCACAAAAAGAGAGTTTAGTAGTAAACTGTCTTTTCAACTTGCTGGACAACATGCCTTCATTAGGCATCTTTTTACCACAAACAACTCACAGCAGAAGTTGATGCTCATTGCCAGTCCAATGAAACCCAAATTTTAAATAGCTATTGCAATATTTATGATTGGATCGAGCTTTCGCATTATTATCACTACACTTATTTGCTTTTGACAAACGTTCACTTTCAGATTCATAATCGTCACAGTTATATTTCCTGTTAATAAACTTTTCCATTTTATGGGTAATTTAGCCTGTTAATATGAATTGTCTTGCACAAAGAGCACAGATTTCTAATAGAATCAAACTGAGACTGAGACAAGTGGCCAGTGAGCTATGAAAAGTGGCAGTGTATTACATATTATCGGACTCTCTTGAGAAGTCTTTCAAAATTAATTGTAAAGGTGAAAATTCTCGCCACTATATCAACGAAAAAAAAACTGGAATACAACTGCAATACATGAGAATGTATTAAAAAATTTAGTCCAACATTGTATATTTTAGTTAAAAAGTTTATTTTTCACATTTAATATTGAAATGAAAACTGCTGAGGCTATGACTGAAATAAACTAAAACGTAGTTGTGGTGTGCAAGAGAGACGATTGCGCTGGTATGGTCATGTGGCAAGAATGGATGAGGATAGCTGTGTGAAAATGTGCCACACCCGAGCGGTTGAGGGAACCTGTGGAAAAAGTAGACCCAGGAAGACCTGGGATGAGGTGGTGAAGGATGACCTTTGAACATTAGGCCTCACCGAGGCAATGACTTCTGACCAAAACCTTTGGAAATATGCAGTACGTGAGAAGACCCGGCAAGCCAAGTGAGACCATAATCCGAGGCCTCTGCCAGGGGTGTAGCCAGCCCACTTATGTGTACCTTTCCTTCATTGGACACTAAACTCTGTTTGCGGAGACCTGTTGAGGCAAATGAAATCGATCCAAATTCGACGACTGGCACCCATGCCAACCCTCCTTCGTTGGACACTAAATTCGGCTTGTAAAAACCTGTCGGGGCAAGTGAAATCGTAATTGAACCAAATTCGATGACTGGCACCTGTGCCAGTAGAGCGCTAAGAGCACCATCCAAGCGTGATCATTGCTAGAGCAGCTGTCTGGCTTCCGTGCCAGTGACATGTAAATAGCACCATTTGAGTGTGATCGTTACCTGCGTCGCCTTACTGGCACGTGAAAAAACATTTGAGGGCGGTCATTGCCAGTGCCGCTGGACTGGCTCCTGTGCAGGTAGCACATAAAAAACACCATTTTGAGCATGGCCGTTGCCAGTACCACCTGACTGGCCCTCATACCAGTGACACGTAAAAGCACCCATTACACTCTCGGAGTGGTTGGTGTTAGGAAGGGCATCTGGTGCAGCCTTCTGGTTAGCCAGTCCTCAGTGAAATCGTCCATGGAAGGCAGACGTTAAATGATGATGATGATGATAGTCGTGCACTGAATATGTTCATACCATAAGTAGCCTACATGAATTGAATGACACAACCAACTCTTAGAATTTAGTTTTTTGCCACTTTGATATTTATATATGAATTCTAGTGAATTTCGGTTTGTATAATCTTACTTTTCCAAGGTGCACCTAATTACATCTTGCAGCGCACCAGTTTGCCATGGCGCAAGGTTTGGGAATTATTGGCCTAGCATATAATTGTGTGCGAGTGTGCATAGGTTTGCATATGCATACAATTTCCATATAAGAACCCACTCACAATGCATTGGTGAGCCAGAGTCTATTGTAGAAGATGTACCAGCCCAAGAATCCACACAGTGGAATTAAACCTGAAACTACATGATTGGGAGGAAAACTTTGTAAACGCACAGCCATGCTTGTGTGTGTGTGTGTGTGTGCCTAATACAAACATATTCCTATTTTATTTGCATAGTAAAGTAGCAGGAATGTGCAGTGCATTATGGGAAGGTGTTTTTGGTGATGAGAAAAGAACAGAATTAAAGGCTTCATTATTATCCCCCACCCCCAGGTGTTTAATAATGTTTGAAGACATTCATTAATACTGAATAGCATTACATACACACATTCTCTCCCAGCATTCTGCCAACAACATATTACTTGATGGTGTCAGTCGTAGAAAAACAAAACTGATTTAAAGAAAGGCAGAGGAGTGAGTAAGGTGGTAGTGAAAGTGGGTAGTAGAAGTGTGGTAATATTGGTTGTTGGTGAGATATAATGAGGTGGTAATAGAGGTGATGAAGATATGGTATGAGATAGTAGTGGTGAAAGTGGTTGAGGTTATGATGGCATGGTAGTACAGGATATACAAGTGGTAGTTGTACAGTGGTGGTAGTGGTAGTAGAAGATGTAATGTTGGTAGTACAATGATGGTGGTGGTGGAGGTTGTGAAAATGACAACAGCTGCATTTGATGGCAACAACAACTGCATCTGGCAAGGATGGTGCATGCAGTGGTAGTGTGGTGTAGAATCGGGGGATTTTCAGCTTAATATTGGCTTCTTGAGGGACTTTATTGTTTACGAGGAAGTTTAACCCTTTAACATTCAGATTACTCTGTCATGTGTGATGCTTATTTGCTCACATTGTTTTGAATTAATTATAACTTTAAGATTCCGATGATGCGATTGTTTATTTTTAGGGTGACATTGTAGGGTAGATGTGAAAGACTGGAATATCTGTGCCAGATATGGTCAGTTTAAATGCTAAAGATTTAAGAGATATTTACAAATCAATTTTCATGGGTTATATAAACCCCGAAATAATTTCAGGATGAGATATATTACTCTCTAAAACTTTAACCACTCAGGAGTCCAGAAAACAGACTTTATCCCCACCACTGAGCAACCACTGTACTCTAGTATGCCTCACCCCTTTCACATTTAAACAGGTCATATCCGGCCCAAATATTCTGCCATATCCAGCCTCTCACACCAACCCTACAATGTCATTTTAAAATAAACAATCATATCACCAAAATATTGAAACTATGAGATGATGCATGATTAATCCAAAACAATGTGAATAAACATTTTATTTGACAGAGCAGTTTGAATGAAAAAGGGTTAATACTATCGCTACTACTTAACCACACTTGTGGTTATAGCTTCCAGTCTCTATCACCACCGTCTAATTGCCCTTTTACTCTGTACTCCAATGCGGTCCAATGCCATCCCTACTATCTACTCAACCTCTGTACTCTGAAAATTCTATCTCTATTCAGGAGATAGTAACATTGGATCACGGTCGAAATCTACATAAAACAGGGAAGACAACTCTAAATTTTAAAATGAATTTGACATTGGCACCTCAATAAAGCAAGAGATGGAGTCGCGGTATGTGATATTTTCTACTTTAGGTACAAGGCTCGAAATTGTTGGGGAGGGGCCAGTCGATTAAATTGACCCTAGTATGCAACTGGTACTTAATTTATCGACTCCGAAAGGATGAAAGGCAAAGTTGACCTCGGCGGAATTTAAATCAGAACACAAAGACAGACGAAATACCCGGCGTGCTAATGTTTCTTATTTCTTTATTGCCCACAAAGGGCTAAACATAGAGGGGACAAACAAGGACAGAAAAAAGGATTAAGTCGATTACATCGACCCCAATGCGTAACTGGTACTTAATTTATCGACCCCGAAAGGATGAAAGGCAAAGTTGACCGCGGCGGAATTTGAACTCAGAACGTAACGGCAGACGAAATACCGCTAAGCATTTCGCCCGGCGTGCTAACGTTTCTGCCAGCGGTATGTGATATTAGGCAGGCTGTAACATAACTCTGGACACGCATTATAGTCTCATTTGATTTCTTCAGCAAATGCATAGATAATTTTTCTTATGTTTGGTGTTGTATAGTAAACGAAACAATTACTACACACACAAACCCAAATTCCTTTTTTGTGAAAAGCGATTGTGCTCGAGAATGAAATTAATACATATATATAATTCACACACACATGCCCAAATACTCATATGAAGAGACTCTTGAAAAGTTGCTTGATATTTTCAAGTGTCTCCTCTTATAAGTTAACTGTGCTTATGTAGCATTGAACATACGTATGTGTGCGTGCACATTTATATAGAAAATGGCAGACTCTATGTCGGAATCTAATGATATGGGGAGTTGGTAGATTTGAGCAGAAAAAACTGAATGAACAGTGAACCGAGTGTGTATGTGCGCATGTGCGGAACATTTTGAGCTTTGAAAGGAATGGAGAGATAAGACTTAGAATGGAGAGGGAAAATATGGGAGGAGGGTGTCAAGGAGAGAAAAAAAAGATTGGGACTCGAAGTGTGTTGTGTAAGAAGGAGAGAGTTAGCAAGGAAGCAGGAAAAACTTAAATGGAACAGTATGATGATTTAGAGAAAGGGAATAGAGAGGGAGAGGGGAAATTTTATAATGACACTTATTGATAAAATAACAGAGAGAGAGGGAAAGGAAACGGAGTGATCATAGTAAGAGAAAATATTTGAGGTTGCTAATAAAATACCAGGATAGTTTTTGATGTTTAACAATCAATATTCTTTTCTCTGCTGGATTCCAAGTGAATTTTTCTCCCCACACCAATGTCTAATTTGATCATTTTCAAGTTTCAAAACATGTCTTAAATGGGACAAAATGAGTAATGACTAATTTCAATAATTTCTTCTCTTTAACTGCATGATGCATAATATATCATGAAGAGAGCCACTCCAGCAGTTTGTGAAGAGGCTATAGATAATATTTTATGCTGAGTTTTTAGATTTAGTCGAGTTTCATTAATTTCATATCATGATCCTCTTTTAATTTGATCTAGATATTTAAAATTTTTGTTGAATTTCTGATCTTATGTTTAAGGATGGATTTTGAAGTGTATGAGTCTTTTCTCAAATGTAATTCTGGATAACTGAAGAGGCGAATTTACCTTACTTTATTCATTTTGTGTCAGCTAGATTAGTCTTTATATGTTGAAAGAGAACGGTGATGATTTTCTGAAATAGTGTTCAGATTATGTTACAGTGTTTTTAATGCATTCCGAGAAGGTCATTTGCTTAGCTGATATAGTTTTTGTAAGGTAGTAAACAGACTGTAAAAATTACATTTTTTCTCAAAGTTAAAAATGCAGTAAATCTTATAGTGTGTGCCTCATCCCCACTTTTGCATTCTAGAGTGAACGTTTAGCAAACTCTTAGATTTCTGTAGCACCATTCAATTCGGGGTGAATAATGTCGCAATAATTTTTATTTCAAGCTAAGAACTGAATTAAGGAATTGTTTTAAGGTGACAAATTCAGCACCCTTATCAAAGACTAGAGTATTATTTGAGGCACTAAATTTTGAGAATATTTCAACTAAGTTGCACTTTACTGCCTCAACACTCCTGGAATATTTTTGAAAATGTTTTCCAAACACTGTTGAAATATGCCTCTTGAGTTTTTAAGAATAGTCTGCAAATGGTTTACAAAATATATACTGTTAGATGTATTAAAAACATGTATTTCTTTTAAAGAATGTAGTTCCCTTCATCCAGAGAATATTCAGTCAATAGTTGGTAAAGAGTGAATACATGTCAATATTTAAGTCAACTTTGCCATCTGCACACATTCAACAACGAAGCAAAAAAATATATGTTCACCTCCACCTTAACTAAATGATGATGTAATTGTTTACTCTTATGTTTATATTAGTTCGCAATCCAGTAAATTTTTTAGTATTTCCGTTTTTTGTTATCATTTTGCTATTAACATTTTAGATTCATTGCTGTATCAATTGAAAAGAATTAATTTCTGTCACACAGGAGTTACACCCCTTAATAAAACAGAAATAGTTTATTTACTTTCCAAACCATATTTAAACACTTTCTTTTATGCCAAGAAACTTGTAGTAACCTCAATGAGTGAACTATGGAATTTACACTGTTTTAGTCATTCAGTCATTTGAGCACCACCTTTAAGTCGAACAAATCGACCCCAGGACTTATTCTATCGGTCTCTTTTGCCGAACCGCTAAGTTACGGGGACGTAAACACACCAGCATCAGTTGTCAAGCGACGGTGGGGGACAAACACAGACACACAAACACATATACATAAATATATATATATATATACATATATACGACGGTCTTCTTTCAGTTTCCGTCTACCAAATCCACTCACAAGGCTTTGGTCGGCCCGAGGCTATAGTAGAAGACACTTGCCCAAGGTGCCACGCAGTGGGACTGAACCCAGAACCATATGGTTGGTAAGCAAGCTATTTACCACACAGCCACTCCTGCGCCTTCAAATCTATATACATTTCTTTACAAATTTGTATTGAGTGCTATATAAATATTTGGAAATCACCCCCAGTACTTATTTTTTGAAGTTTGGTACCATTAGTCTTTTTCAACAAACTATCAATTTATGGAAACGTAGACAAACCAACACAATCTGTCAAACAGTGGGGAGGACACACACACTCGCACATACAGAGTAGGCTTTCAAACCGTTTCCCTGTACAAGATTCACTCACAAGGTAATGATTGGCCCAGGGTTATATAGTAGAAGATATTTGCCCAAGGTGCTGCTCAGTGGGACTGAACCTCAAACCACATGGTCCTAAAGTGAGTTTCCTAACCACCTAGCCATAGCTGTGTATGCATGTATTTGTTTGTTTGTGCTGAAATAGATGGCTTACATAAAAAACTTAGCAATTATTTGAAAATTCTCTCTTAGCTGGAGAAAGAAAGCAAAAACCTAGTGCAAAAAACAGGTGACAACTGCTGGCAACCTTCAAAGAGAAGGGGAGATAATTTCAATATAAATAAATTTCCCCAAATTAATTTATGTAAACAGGCGACCACTACGAATATGTTCCAGTCTTAATAGCTCTCGACAGCAAACATCTAAATCCATGCCCATAAAGTATTTCCCCTTCATTCTATTTTGTTAAATATGTAAACTTTTGGTCACAAAATATATTTCTAACATTTTTTTTCAACACATAAAAACATTTGTCAACTAATTCAACAGGCTCTAGTTTAACTATAACCTTGCAGACCATACAAAATAGTAGTGGTGATGATAGTAGGAGTAGTAAGTAGGACGAGACAGTTACAATATCAAAAGAACGGTGGTGAGATAGTCAATAGTGGTGGTTCTTAGTGGTATAGTATTAATATTAGTGGAGGTAGCAGTCCCAATAAAAAATAATAGTAGTAATGGACCATAGCAGCTGTGAAAATCATGAAGGAAATCATTAGTGACACTAAATGAAGGTGCATTGTATGTGGTTGTTGTAGTAGCATCACTGTCATAATAATGTGTGTGAGAGAGAGAGAGAGCATAAATAGCAACCAACATATACCTTTCTTTTATCAGGTTTAACAACATTAAAACACGCATAATTAACAAAAAATAAAAAAGAATAGAATGTCCCCAAGGGGAGAGAGATAGAGAGTAAAATAGATTTATTGTTTAGAAAAGAAATAAAAGGCCGCTGCCACCGCCACCAGCACCAAAAACCAACAACTACAGCGAGCTGTCAACGAGTGACCCTCTACGTGTTCACACAAGCTGCTAGAAGTAGCAATCAAATCTCCAGCTCATTGTGCACTGTCTTAGGAAATGACACATTAGATAATGTGGTTCTGGGATCCCTGTACCTTAGGAAAAAAGGCAAGATAACCACGACTAGAATGTCTTTGATACTAGGTTTACTCGACTAGAGCAGAGTTGAGGTTAAACAACAGCAGCAGCTAATTATGCGGTTGTTCTAAAATGGAGCAGTGCAGAATCCATTACCCATATTAACATAATCTATTGGCTGCATTAGCATAAAATATATTGAGCATATTAATGATTTATTGACCGAATTTGCAGAATCTATTGATTACAATTATACAAATCTCCTTTAATAAAATGAACAGAGGTGATTCATAAACACTGTACAGGAGCTGAAACTTTCAGTGAACCAATGTGGGAGCCTTTGTACAGTCGATCGACTTGCCAGAAACATCAGTAAAATCTTCCTCATATGTTCCACCATCTTAAAAATTACAAAAGAAGGACAAACTAGACAATGTGGTCATGGCTAGAATGCAATTTCCTGTAGATCTGCTTGATTAGATAGGCTGGGGCCTTAAAACATGTAAACAAATAATAACGGTTGTTATTCTGATTAATAAAAGTTATTCTAGCTTCTCCATTTGGCTACCAGCATCAATTCCTGTTCAAATTGATTTCATATTCAGTGTAATGATACACTTTTATTAAGCTAATGACTGATATGAAAATCATTTTCACTATAAATCAGTAAATAAAGAATTATTAGCAATTAAAGTTTGAAAATTTGGGGTAATTTTAGCCAATCATAAGCCAGACACATTCATGCCTGTTTCCATAGTAACAAGCAGAACATGAGAACTCTTTTGTCTGTGAGAAAGCATGTGTAGACAATTGAGCATGTGAATTTATGAACTGGTCAACAAAATGTTTGTATTTTAAAAATATTTAATTTGTAATGTGCTATTTTGTTATTAGATAAATCTTTTAAGTTCAAGCTATCACATTAAATGCATAAAACTACAAAAGACGTGTTGTTTACTTGTTTCTTTTTGTCATTGAGGTGGTTATGAGGTGTGCTAAAAATAACAGCTAAATAATGATTTTAGATAAATCTTTTAAGCTCGTGCTATCACATTAGATGCATATTGAGTGCTTCAAACTACAAAAGATGTGTTGCTTACTATGTATACTCAGCTATAAGTCATACTTTTGCCCCCTAAAATTTTCACCTAAGGTTGGTGGTGCGACTTATAAGTGCATCCTATAAAAAAATCTTCAGATATTTTCTAGATACAAGCTACATCTGAAGTTCCGACACTTGGAATAACCATAAAAACCCGAATCACTAATTCTGAAGCTGAGAAGTATATGGAAGATAATCTTTAGATATTTCTTTAGATATTTCTTTACATCTGTTAGTATGAAATAAACAATTAATTTTAAAAAAGTGAGTTTAATGCTTGTTTGTTTTTGTATCATACCTGTCTTTCTTCAATTTGACGCTATGTTATTTGTTAACATGAAGAGAAAGAGGAATTTGTATGATATTACTTTCATGCTGAAAGTTGTTGAATGCACGAAGTCACATTCAAATCAAGCTGCAGAATGAGAATTTGGGGTCTCAGAAAAAATGGTCAGGGACTGGTGTTTGTAACAGGAGAAAATGAAACCTGTTGACATCAAAATGTTAAAGAAAATTAGGATAGGATTGGGTCCCAATGAGGAGATGGAAACTATTTTGAGAAATTGGGTGACTGAACTATGCACAAACGGACTTGTTGTTGTGAGAAACATCATTAGATTGTAGGCTCTCCAAGTGACTAAAGAACATGATATGTCTGATTTTAAGGCATCCCTTGGCTGGTGTACAAGGTTTATGAAATGTCACAATCTTACACTGAGGCAGAGGACTCATAGTGCACAGAAATTACGTACATGTAATAGATGTACAAAAGAGCCACAAGCTTGCCTTGGAAGCAATCAGTAATATGGATGAAACACCCCACTTTGTTTTTGATATGGTTGGAACTCGGACAGTTGACATTAAAGGGAAAAACACAATTTCGGTAAAAACTACGGGGAGCGACAAGGCCCACTTGACTGCAATTTTAACTTGTATGGCTGACGGTATGAAACCCCTGCTGTTGTTTTCAAAGAAAGACTTTCCCAAAAGGGAAGTTTCCAAAGGGCATAGTGGTGTATGTTCAGGAGAAGGGTGGGAGGATGAAGCCGTATTAATGAACTGGTTAAACAATGTGTAGTTCAAGAGCCCAGGGGCTATATGGAATATGTTCAGGGTTCATCTTATCGACAGCATAAAAAATAGATTAAAGGAGCTACCAAGGTGTGATTCCTGTGTTTCAGCCACTCGATGTGTAGGTGAACAAGCCTTCTAAGGTGAACATGTATGCCAAGTGGAACGAATGGATAATTAGTGGTGACAAGGAAATGACAAAGGCTGGGAACTTAAAATGCCCTGACCGTAAGACTGTTTGCCAGTGGGTGATAGATTCATGGGCTGAAATCATTTTCGAAGTGCGGGATCTCAAATTCCATGGATGGTGCAGAAGATGACGAGCTATGTAATGACTTCGCCTGTGCAAGAATTGTTAGCCCCAGTGCTTCATCAGTTAATGAAGATCAGTCAAGTGAAGACGAGGATCAGGGTTATACAACGAGACCATCACAACCAAGGTGTTTTACTAGTTATTTGGTGAAAGCGATGATTAGTATAACTCGATTCTTCTTTCATTTATTCTTCCAATTTTTGTCACAATGTTTCATATACTTCCTTACAATTTCAAACAGTTTATTGCATTTTTTTCCAATCACAGAACATACGACTGCATGGTTTTGTGTGTCAGTTGCTGCTAAAGTGTCCTAATAATGAAAGGCATAAATCAAAAAATAAAGGGAAAGTATTGAGGCAATTAAGTCTCAATAAAATAAACAAGTCAACTAGCGATATCAAGGATCCAAATTTTACATTATAAACAACGGTTTCTAAAATGCATGGACTTAATGGGATAACTATATTGGCATGATTCCTAATTGAACTTTGCTCTCCAACATCAAAAAAGTTGCTGTGACTTATAGTCGGGTCAATGATAAAATTCTTGATTTGAACCTTAAAAGAACATGTGGCTCTTTTGCACATCTATTACATGTATGTCAGCAGGTAATTTCTGTGCACTATGAGTCCTCTGTCTCAGTGTAAGATTGTGACATTTCATAAACCTTGTACACCAGCCAAGGGATGCCTTAAGTGAGGGCGTTAAAAATAACAGTTAATTAACGTTTTTGGATGAATCTTTTAAGTTTATGCTATCACATTAAATGTATATTGAATGCTTCAAACTACAAAAGATGTGTTTTTACTTGTTTTCTGTGTGTAGAGTACAAATATTGACAATACGTGCTATTTTCAAGATGCTGACAACAAAATGTGCTGTCACGCACAAAATGACAGCTTCCAAATCCTATTTTCTGATTGGGTGAAAATGATCAAACTTTAAACCTCTACAACTTTTTAAAAACATTTTTCTGGAAAAAGTGAAATAACACCAGCAACTTAGCTTGGAAAAGTATATTAATGTGCCAAATTTTCAATAAACTTTAATTTTTGAAATGCTGGCAGCCAAACAGAAAAGATCCTATGTTGTTTCAAAGTATAGAATTAAAAACTACAATCATTTTTGTGCCAACCTGATATATGGTCTTGGACTAGGAGGAGGTAGGGTATTTCTGTAACTCTATATCTGTGGGTGACACATAGTTTGTTTGTTGAACATTGATCAACATTCTGCTGTATAAACTGTTGAATGAAATCTAATCAAGAGCCACCTTTAAACTACATAGACAGCAAGACACACAACAGTTTGAATAAGACCAGATTATTAATGGATATTAATTCTATCTACCGTGTTTCCACCCCTAATTCAACCACTTTTCTTCTTTGACACTACTAAAGTATTCAAGAAAAACATGGTCGTTGTTTAACTTTCTATTTCTGTTTACTTATAAGGTATGCGATTTTAAGAGAAATCAATATTACCTAATATATTTATTTAGGCCACCCAGCTGAGGAATCCTGTCATAGACATTTCATACGTCATGGACATTTGGACAGGGACACAAAGTTACAGAACACTGTAACACAATCACCATAAGCTATGCAGTGAACTAATGGTTAGGTTATTCATTGGGAACTTGAAACCAATGACGCTAATGTTCATCAAAATAAAATCTAAAATCTATGTTTAACAGCAGCTATAAGGCAAATACATACTGGAACAAAACATTCTCAAATTAAAATATTTCATAATCTTACTGCCACGTATTGAAAGTAGGTATGTAAATTTTAAAGCGAATGGTATGATGTTTAACAGAATCAGTTTTAAAATAACAAGTTTACCTAATTGCTTACGTAATTAGAATTACCTCCATGCGCACTTGGTTATATATATTTTTTCAGTGATTACATTATTTTTATAGTATCTGAGCTGCAACTCTGTCGCCAACTCTAACTTGGCACTGGATATCAAAATACTGAGTTAAGTCTCAAAATAAAAAATTATGTCTTTCTTTCAAATGTCATGACATTTGTGGTTATGTGAATAATAATGGCTCAAGATTTGTAACTGAGAGTTATTTGACAGAGTTGAAAATATTCTAGTTGAGTGAAGACAGCTGAATCACATGGAAAAACTATGTAGCAACGATATACAATCCCAAAATTTATTTTCATTTTTGTATTAACATCCAGATAGCAATGTGATATATAACCTTGTATGTGAAGACAGATTTATGCACATTTGTATTTATCTTAAAAACTCTGATATTTTATTTCTATAATTAATTACTTTTTGCATGTTTTTCTTCAAATAAAAACATGTTTAAGATTAAGGAGCTTTTGAAATAGTTTTTATTCCTTGACTTTTGTATATATATATATATATATAT
>NC_068984.1:97034685-97037865 GCF_001194135.2 Octopus bimaculoides | reverse complement strand
ATATATATATATATATATATATAAAATGCAGTCTAAAATATAAAACACCAGAATTTCCATGGAAATGTATATGAGAGTAAGTGGCGGTTCCCAAACTTATTTTGCTTATGATTTTACAAAAACTGCAGAGCCCCATATCAATATTTTACGGACCACCACCATCATCACCATAATTTTAAAAACATCAAATGGAACAGAAATTGTCCAAAGGAGAGAATTTATTCATAAAAATAAAATTAATTAACAACTTATTCAGAAAATGGCAAATAACAACTGTTTAATAAAATAATTTTTTATTAAATGACTCTTTATGCTCACGGAATCCTGGTGTCCCTTGGAATCCAATTTTAGAAACATTGCTACAAGGTATGGAATCAAGACTGATAGATAAGAGAGAATTTTAACAGACATATGTTGTTTATCAAGTACTACTAGCACACTTAATGTGGTGTAGATTAATGTAAGACAAGAAATTTTAATTAAAATTACAGCTTTAGTAATTAGAGCAATCATTATGTAAATGACTGACGCTGGTCAGAAAAGGCAGGGAGAGACTATCTGGAATTTCAATTAAAATTAATATGGAATGCAGTGGGGCGTCAATACCTCATTTACTTCATTAATTCAATGTTTCCTTACATTTAGACCACAGAAAGTATGTTGAGAGTTATCTGGCTGCTATCTACAGCAGAGTGAGCTACCATGTAGAAGAAACTCCTTTGGTTCCTAACATACAAGTACAATGTGATATCTAGTAACATAACCATACTAAAGTACAATGTGATGTTATGGAACACAGACTTGTAAAAGTACATTGTGATGTTACATTACAAAATATGTTAAACTACAATGTGATGTCATGCAACCTTCACACCAATGATGGCACAGATTAATACAAGAACCCGATAATCTGTAGCTTAACTAATCGATTTACTAGCTTCTACTCTCCTCAATCCACATCAATATAATATGATACATGAAATTGTTCTAATGATTGCATTAAGAAGTCACACAGTAAATTACATAATTAGTTAATTAGGTAAACATTAGGAAACCACAAATGGTAGAGTGAAAGAGCTAGGGACAGTAGTGTTGGTGGAAGATCAATGAAATGAGAGAAGCAAAGAGTGGGAGGAGTGAGAGAGTTAGTGAGGAGAAGGTACGAGTGAGAAAGATAAATAGAGAAAAAAAAAAGGAGGGAAGCGAGAGACTGTGATGCAAACAGACAAGAAAAACTGTATAAAATGTTATTTTACTTTTTAAAGTTATTGCTTCAGACTTTCTAATATACCCAATTTTACAATAACATCAGTTGTCAAAAGTGATATTTGTTACACAAATCTGAAATGGTCGACTTATTTATAAATGCAAGTGTTTCCATAACGTCATAAGCAACAAACAAGGTTATTCAGGAATTTTCCACCAAATCAATAAAAATTAATAACACACACACACACTCACAGAGGAATCCCTTGTCTTACAGAAGTAATGCTGTCAACGCTTTCTCTCCATAGATACAGATAGGCGGTGGGAGAAATAGTGACAGATTGACGTCGAAGACGGAGAGGGAGAGTGGAAGCTGTCATACGTCGTTATAGAGAGAATGTGGAGGGAAGGGAGGAAAGAGAAAGATCAGGGAAGACGGTGATATCCGAAAGAGAGAAACGACAAACACTTGTCAAAGTCTGGGTTTTTGTTGCCCTTGTAAACACAGCTAGTCCAGTCGCTTCCTCGCCTCATTTGACATGTCCCTGTAAATTTTTGCCGCAATCTGAGCATGCCTACTGCCATTGAACCTTGCATAACCACAAAATGAGACATGCAAACATACAACTTTCGCCCATTTCACTTTTATAGATAGAGATAAATGTCCTAAATTCAGTGGTAGCGTTAATGAAGATGTTACATGTTAATTTAATGTGTTAGACTTATCTTTATTAATGTACTAGCAGCTAAGCCCAGTTTCACCTGGTCGGTTTGGATGATGTCGCTGTAAAACTTGTTCTGTGTAAGCATTCGACTTGTTTGGACACGCTTACGTTAAAAAACAATTTTAGAATGACATTTTTCTTTCAAAATGTTAAAAATAACTGACTAAAAAACAAAAAGAAAAACAACCAAGATTCAACCAAATCAAAAAGTAAACCCAAATACTGCCATTGTGCACGCGCACACACACACATTCACCCCCCCCCTTTACATACACAAACATATATTCAAAGAGTTGAAACGCTCACCCGTTCCTTCCTTATTCATCCATCACCTTTTCTTTTCTCATTCATAAACACAAGTGTATTATTATAGTAGATTATCTTGGTAACCATGGGAGCTATGAAAAAATATGACATCACCCCTTCCTTCCTTATTCATCTATCACCTCTTCCTTTCTCATTCATAAACAAGAATATTATTATAGTAGATTATCTCGGTAACCATGGGAGCTGTGAAAGAAATACAAAGCCCAGCATCACCACCGGAGCATTCTACACTTGTGTGTAATGTTTCGTGCAATTCCACCCAGCTGTTTGATCGTGAATCCCAAGACAAGAAAGAATCGCTCATGTCAAATTTATATGTATAGATATCAAATTGTACACAGATATATACAATATTTACACAGATAAAAGAGTTAGTAGAACCTGTGATCCACCCGCGGACATGTTTTTTTTTTTCTTTTGTAAACTTTTGCCTGCCACACTAAAAGGTTTCCCCTCCCTTGCTGTAGATGTAACAACGAAAATGAGATGAAAAGGTGAAGGACTGGGGAAGAGAAAGTACTATATGATTACAGTTAGCTGAAGGGTCACCAGATTTTATAGGCAATTCGCCATCTTGCAATTCTGACTCAAAACAAATACACACACACATGCACATATACATGTTGGTGTACGTGCTGAGATTTGTTGTAGTCAGTCGGTGGGTTGATGGAGGTAATGATGTGGGTTGCATGGTTTAAATGTTTGTGATGGTGGGTGGGTATTGTTGGCATTGTAGTGGTCATAGCTGCTAATTGTATTCTTGTGGCTATTTACTCTAAAGTCAATCGTCATAGACTCAAGATCAAAGTCATTTCATTCAACGTTTAAAATACATGTTTTTATTTGAAATGAATTTGCTTATCAACTTCAGACTAATCTATATTACTGTTAGTGTTGGTGATAGAAACACAACATTCATATA
>NC_068984.1:97033261-97034585 GCF_001194135.2 Octopus bimaculoides | reverse complement strand
TATATATATAACATACATACATTGTTCATTATATGTATATGTGTGAAATGTTTTTGAAATCGTTAACTATATACTTTGATCTTAATTAAAACGTAAGTGACCACTGAGCTAAAGAGAAAGTGTAATATTAAATTGTTAACAATTTAAAACTACGCAATACGAGTTTCTGTCAGAACGAAATTACAGACCGTATCTCGAAATTAATGGTCAATTTCTGTAAGCGCGAAACCATTTAGAGGTGGCCCTGTTGGAGTAGCGCCTTCATCAATTTTAGTCAATTATTTCGACACTTGTACTTTTTTCATGCAAGATATGAAATATAAACGAGACCCTGCCATAAGGAAAGCTAACTCACTTGAACACTGATACCAGAGCATTCTGGCAAATGTACCGATTCTCGTCTCCTAAGACGCGTGTGTTGTGTTAGTTTTTAGGCTATTTTCAATGAATTTCAAGGATTACAGAATATTTAATGACAGTGGAGTCAGATTGAAAGACTGGATACAACCAAGTCTCAGACAAAACTAACAGACTTCTAAATGGAGACTAAGTTTCACAAGATGGATTATTTAACTAGTCGGGAGACGAGTGTGTGCGCGCGCGCCTGGGCAGAATTGTAGTTTCCGTTGAAAAAAACAAACCAACGTACAGAATCGTGAATGCAAAGCCAAATAATTCTTGATTACACAGCCATCAGTGTGCCTATGTAAAATGTGTAATTTATTTCTGAAGGCTACAAATTTATAGTTGAAAAGGATTCCTCAAACATAAGTCTCTTAATGTCTTCTGGTATGAACAAAGATATTCCAGATAGTTTCATCTCATCTCTTTGTATATTTAGAATAACATTTGAAGAAGACTTGACTGCTACTTGTAACAGATCGTGCGACCACTTTCAGAACTCCTCTCATAAAAAGTTGTTTTTTTTAAGCATCCAGTTAGCTTGAATTGAACTGATCTATGATCGAATTCACTCCAGCTATGACCACTCTAATTTTTATTTCAGACACCGCGTTTCTACATCATAGTAATTTAAAGGATATTTGGTCATTTTGGTCGTTATTTCTAGAAGGTCATGCGACTGCATAGAGACCGAGAGCTTAGTGTATACAGAGAGAGACAACAAATAGCAAGAGGCTTGAACTCAAGAAAACGGGTTTGTGTCAGTGTGTGTGTGTGTGTGAGAGGTCTAACAATTACTTTTTTTTTATCAACCGTATGTGGTACGTGTATAAAATCTATTATATGCTTTAACTGCATGAAATGTTACCAGTAACATTTGGACACCGTATTTTCACTACCTTACAAGACCCCCCCCCCCCCC
>NC_068984.1:97007518-97032966 GCF_001194135.2 Octopus bimaculoides | reverse complement strand
AAAAAAAAAAAAAAAAAAAATAAAAAAAAAAAAACTGAAGTGGTTTAGAAATTGTATTTTAAATCTAATTTAACATTCATTCCATTCTTGAAATAATTAAAATGTTGGAGTGAATTGCTTATCAAAATGTTTTGTTCCTTAATTACCACAAGCATACAGACGCAAACATGCTGAAGTGATACTATTTTTGAAGCTATGATCTCATTGTCTAGCTTTTTTGATCATGTACTTGTCCTTGCTATCTGAGAGAAAGATGTGGCGGGGATGGTGTGTGTTACTACTTTTGACACATTTCATTTATCACGTGACCAAATCTCTTTCCCCATGTCGAAGTTTGAAGGACGTTCTGTGTAAATTTTAGGAAAAAAAAACACCTGATATCAATGTTATATCTTACGGTATGGAGATCAAAAAACAAGTCAGGACAGTCTAGTTGACGAGCCTGAAATTTGGGGGAGGGAAACTAATCGATTGCATCGACTTCAGTGTTTAACCGGTACTTATTTTGTCGACCCCGAAAGAATTAAATGCAAAATTGATCTCAGCGTTTGAACTTAGAACGTATAGCCAGAAGAAATACCATTCATCGTTTTGTCCAGTCTAGTAACGATTCTGCAAACTCACCGCCTTCAAAAGTAATAATGGTTTCAAAATCTGGCAGAAGGCCAGCAATGTTAGGGAAGGGGGTAAGTCGATATCATCTACCCAATGCTTGACTGGTACTTCTTTTTATTGAAAGGCAAAGTCGACCTCTGCACTATTTGCATTTACAACGTAAAGCCAGAAGAAATGCCGCTAAGCATTTTGCCATGCGTGGTAACAATTCTGCCAGTTCGCCGCCTTGATGATGATGAAGGTTGTTTCAAAATTTAGATATTCTCCCCAAGTCCCCGCCCACATATTTACAATATACACCATCCCACAAAATAAAATAAAAAAGAACTGAGGTAATGATGACAATATTTGAAAGGAGCCAAAACTTTGCCATGTTACTTGGTAAATCTAACTAAATGCTGAAGAATTCATTGAAACACTCATATTATCCTTTATCTTGTTTCAGTCATCGAACAGATCATCGGCCCCAATATTAGTTCTCTTTATGTTTGATACTTAACCTATCGGCGTCTTTTTGCCGGGCCGTTTAGTTACGGGGAAGTAAACAAACCAATACCGGTTGACAAGCGGTGGGAGGATACGCACCGGTCTTCTTTCGGTTTCGGTCTACCAGATTCACTCACAAGGCTTTTTAGTCTGCCAAGGGCTATAGTAGAAAACACTTGCCCAAGGTTCCACGCAGCGTCATTGAATCCGAAACCATGTGGTCGAGAAGCAAACTTCTTACTACACACCCATAAAGAGAAATTAAAGAAAAACAGCTGAGTTATTTTTTTTCTTTTTAAATATTATGGTAACATTAAAGCAGCAAACTGGACGCAGGCGGTAATGTGTGAAAGCTTTCAGCTCAATAGGTATGTCACATGTAGAAAAATAAAATTCAAATGGTTAGCTGTTCTAAATACCAAACAACGAACAAAAGTTAAATTAGTAACCTATAACAATAGCTACAACAACAGCAGAAGCAACAGCTACCATATCAACAATACTAGAATATATAAAAGACATTCACTGAAAGCAAAGGACTGGCGGTGAACAATCGTTTGTGAACAAATTATGACAAAACCGAGCCACCAAAATAGTAACCAATTTCTTATGGAATGCCTCTGGCCTAAACAATATTTTCTATGTGGGAAGGGAGGTGATTTGTCAGAAATAACTGAGCGACAAAACTATCGTTTGATAGTTTGTAGTCTATAGGCTCCGAGTTCGACTTCAAACTACTCCGGATCGTTTTCATTCCATCAGGGACCGGTAAATAGATGCAAAAATAGCAGCGTGCTCAAGAAACTACTCCCGTAGCCACGTGACTCGATCTCATTGCAGCATCCTGACAATACCGTGGGAGTGGACTTTTAGATGGAATTCGTGTACACGCGCTTGTGATTTAATAATAATAATACAATCTTTTCTCGAGTGACTTGGGTAATATGTGGTCTTGCATTATCGTGCAAAATCAACACCCCACTTGCGGTTGATCGATGATATGCACTTTTCCTGCAAATTTTTGTGCAATGCTTCCAAATAATAACAATACTTCTCCGCATTAACTGTTTCGGTTTGGTGTAATACTTCACGGTAGATGATACTGTTCATATCCCCCACTCAAGTTTTCAGTGTGGAGGTTACTGTACTTCAGTTACTGGGATTACGAGATCAAGTCTAGCCATACACACTTTTTGATATGAAAAAGGGCGCAATACATGCTAAATGTAGCCCTGCTTATGCTTATAACAGAATGATTTTATAGCTAGACTATATTTTTGATTTTGTTCCATAGTTAAGATAGTTTACTTCTTGACATAACGATAAAAAGAAAAGATAACGTTTAAGGTAGAAAAGGTGACAAGTGTGTAATTAAGAATACAGTTTTCAAAAGTTGTTTTGTTGTAAGAGTCTACCCGCAAGAATCAAAAACCTAAAAAAAATTTCAAGTTAAAAAAAAAAAGATTGCATTTCATGACTCTTTTATAGACTTCTAACAAACATAGTTTTCAAAATAACCATGGAACTTCAAAGGCTACGATGTCTAGTATATCACACACACACACTCTCTCTCAAGTTATTGAATAGAGAACGGATTGGTGGTGGTGATGGAGTGTGGTAGTTAAATCGTCAGTCGCCATTTTGAAATAATGACTGACATTACAAGACACGACAACAAAATATGAGCATTGTTTTAAAATAACGTCATTATTTACTGGTTTACAACTTGGCAATTGCAGCTTGGTTGAGCTACATCGAGCGTTTTAAACTAACAGATAAGATAATATAAAGCAAGCTCAGTAAATTGGTATGGCCGTTAACGGTAGCTTTCTCTCTCTGACATTCACGCATTCGCTCCCCCACCCTATCCCATTACAGCGAAATTTTCGGCTGTTATTTTACCAACACACTTCAATGTTTTACAAGTCAATTAACTGAAATCATGGCTATTATTACGGAAGAACCAAGGAGAAACAAATGGATTTATTATAAACCTTAAAGGTCACATGTTAGAACGGCTTTGTTTTATTGTGTGAGAAATTTGAATAGAAAGGTCACATGCTTAAATTAGTTTTATATGGTAAAGAAACTACTAGGAATATGTCACTGTAAGAAACGTGAGGTCAAAGGCTACTTGGCATAGGCTGGATTTTTTTTCGCGCTATTTCTAGCAACTATGTAGAATCACGAGGCCCAAGGTTTAGCTCAGACATACATAATGAGAACACACAAGCTGGCTAAAAGCTGAAACATATTGTGCGCACGCGCGTATGTAAGAGTTTATTTGTTTGTTTGTTTGTGCGTGTATGTGTATATTTGAGATATAGCCCTCACACCATGTTCCTCGTGAAACGAATCAATTTACGTTAATTTAATAACTGTGATAGTAAGCCGCCCTGTCCCATGTTGACGAGAGATGCAGAACACAGATTTAAGATTATGGAAGTCTATAGCTGCCCTCCTAGCTCTCTCGTAAATCATGTTAAGATGAGTCCACTTACATTTGAATAGGGGTAGGGGTGGTGTGTATGGTTGTTGTCTCAGATTATATTGCGATTGGTTTCAATAAAACCGGTTAAACTGGTAAAACACAAAAACATTTTCAGTTGTATGTGGGACCCACTACAAGTGTATCAACACAACGTTCAACCGTACAAATTACAGTAATAAAAATATGCTTTAAAAAATCCCATACTATTGTAACTGTATACAGTAAGTATTTAGTAACAACTGTAACTATATTATAGACATTTAATATCAACATTAAATATTGCTACAATCATTTCAACCTGAGCAAACACAGGGTGTGTGCTCGTGATATGTCGCTCATTTTCGGTTCCTTATTTTTATCACTCTCCCAGCACCCCAATATCCAACCAATGTCATATCGTGGTAACTGTGGTGCGGATCAACTCCCAAATTATTTTATAACGGAAGACAGAAAAATATTTGTTTCCAGTTATAAACTTTGATTATATAATAGCGAGTTTAATATTTACACGTTTACTGCCACTGTTGGTGTGCAGTATTTGCCTAGCACACCAGCAATATTCTCTCACCTCACAGCTGACAGTTTGGCGAACCAACAAGAGAGACTCTTCGTTGATCAAACTACGAGGAGCAACTGTGAAATGTCCGCCAATTCACACCCCCAAAAAAGGCGGTCACAAGCACAGAGATGACATAATTCTAGATATCTATAGTGACAGTATGGCCAAAGTTGGAATGCCTTTATTATAGGTCTGGTGAATCAGGGTTGACCTAGGGTTGAAAAATATTAACTGGTTGGCGAGAGCAGGGCTAACTTGCCAGCTAAACTGCATCACTACGTCTGCTGAATCAAGGTTGATCCAGGGTTAAAAGCAAGCCTCATGACATAAATTAATAGGTCTAGGCAACATATAAGTATAGTTCAGTATCATATATACGGCAATGTATAAAATGTACATTGTCCCAAGTATATAACTGTTAACATACACCAGCCGTTCATATTTTATTGACTCCAGTAGGATGAAATATCAAAGCTTACCTTGGTGGGATTTGATCTCAGAACGTAAAGAGATATAATCAGCTGCAGCAAAACATTTCGTCCAGGTACTTTACTGATTTTGATAATCTACTACTGTCAGTAATATAATAATTCTTTCTGCTATAGGCTCAAGGTCGGAAATGTAAAGGGGAGGGGATTAAACGATTACATCGAGTCTAGTGCTGGACAGGTACTTATTTCATTGACCTCGAGAGGATGAAAGGCAAAGTCGACCTCGGCAGAATTTTGAAGTAAGAGCGTAAAAATGGACGAAATGTCGTTAATTATGCTCGGTGTGCTCACGAATCTGCCAGCTCGCCGCCTTATTACGACCTTCTACTATAGACACAAGGCCTGAAATTTCGAAAAAGGTAACTAGTCAGTTCTCAGTACTTGACTGGTACTTATTTTATCGAACCCGGCGGAATTTGATTGAACTCAAAATGTAAAGACGGACGAAATACTGCAAAGCATTTCGCCCAAAATGCTAACGATTCTACCAGCTTATCGCCTTACTACTACTACTACTACTAATAATAATAATAATAATAATGTTTCCTTTATTAACTACTAGAGGTTCACAAAAAACATTGGGGACGGTACAGGAGAATAAAGTGTGGGTTACATAAAAAATGTGTAGATAACCTCCCCCCCCCCGTAACAATATAAAATTATAACAATGAATTAATTCCCCCAGGGAAGGAGATATCCTAGAGCTTCTAATGGAGACTCCACAAAACCACGATTGCCCTGACCAGTAGGGCAAGAACCCTCTCCATATCGTCCTCCGTCAACCTATAGGACAGAGTTCACTTGGACCAGTCTTGCAACATTTACTCACTTTTTAACAATATTGCTAGGAGGCATGATATGAGATTCATAATGATTCTTCTCGACTTCTAAAATTGTTTCGTCACACATGCTCATGAAGATATGATATAAATAAATCATCACTACTCCCACATTAGGGCCTAAGTTTCTTCATGGAGAACATCCATCGCCCTTCTATAGTCTGAGTATGGAATCAACAAAATTGGATTAATGATCGACAATTTCATAAGGATAGAAGTTGCCAAGACCCACATAGGAAACCCACCCAACGGATACCAAACGCGTTTTATGGAATTTTGGTATATCGCCACTAACGCAATTTACTTTCATTTTTAAAGACAATTTATTTCCACCGTTTTACGACGGTAAATTGCATGTTAACATATGTATATATGTATGCGTATTTACACACACAGTATATATATACGTTGGTGTGGGGAGAGGGAGGGAAATCCTCTTTTTCACTGATTACGGGTTATCATTTACAGCTGGAATTTTACAACGGCTACTAAAAAACGCTGTAACGCTTTCTTTTCTTTCGAAAATGTGAAGCGCAAAGCTGTAACTATTGTCATGCGTAGCCCCACTTCTAACGTAGTTTTAAACATACACACACATGCTAACAACAAACTCACTTTGTTGTTGGCCGTTTGATAATCTCCAGTTTTCACCGTTTGTTTCATTAGTGAAAGAATCAAATAGATATTTATATAGAGAGATACAATGATACTTGACAATTTAAATACAATCTTTAACAGTTTTACAAAATAAGCAATATTACCATTACTGACAAACCTATCAAACTGACACTGCATGTAAATATGCGTAAATATATGTATGTGCATTCCTGTGTGTTCATGGGGAAGGCTATGTGTGTCAACATGTAAGTATGAATAAGTATTTGTGAATTGATATATCAAGCCTATTAGTGCTAATAATTGACACGCACGAATGTATAGAATAGAAAAAAAAAGAAAACAATAAAATTAAAAAAAAAAAAACTTGCCCGAAAAGAAAACTTAACTGCAACGAACATACAAACAAAATGAATTGTAATGAAGTCGGAAGTGTAAGGTACAACACAAACCCCAAACCTCATACAGACACAAATCATCATATTATGAGGTCGGCTGAAAGGTTCATAGGTGGCCCAAAATACTCTCACTGAATTGGACCAAATGAGGTTTATTTTTCGACAGTCTCCCTTGCAGTCCACACACTTCTTCCATCGATATTACAGTGTTTGGATCCCATTGGTGGCGAAGCTTTCATCCTGTCGTTCAAAAAAGTCATTAACAGGTATGACGTCATAGTTACTGCGATACTGGTTCCAGCAAAGTATTTTTCTTGTTGGGGAACAGATGATAGTCAGATGGAGCCAAATCAGGAGATACGGGAGGTTGTTCAACACAGTCACGCACAGCAGCCATTGAAACCAAGGACTTGTGTGCTGGAACATAGTCCTGATGAAACAAGTCCCTTTCGAAAGTTTTCCTGGGTGTTTGATAATCTCTGGTAACTGGTTCAGTAAGCTGGCATAGTTCTCTGCATTGAAGGTGTGACCTTTTTCAAGATAGTCAAGAAACACAATGCCTTTTGGCATCCCCCAAAATGAGGCCATCACCTTCACTGCAGTTGAAACGATCTTGGTCTTCTTTGGAGGAGGGGTGATTCCACTATATCAATTGTCTCTTTGTCTCTGGCTGAAAGTGATGAACCCAACACTCATCCTGGATTACGAAACGTTCGAGGAAACCAGCTGGATTTGCCTCAAACAATGTCAGATTTTCCTGTGTTGCGATCAGCCTGATGCACTTTTGATCAAGTGTCAGAAAACGTGGCACTCACCGAAAAGAAACTTTTGTCATGCCAAGTTCATTGTGCAGAATATTCTTAACTTTCATACGAGATATAACAACAACATTAGCTACTTGATTTATAGTTAATCGCCTGTCATCCATCACCATAAATTAAACTCGATCAATGTTTTCCTCGTGGTGGCAGTTGCAAGACACTGCTTTCACCTCCTAATTTCAGCTGCCCACTTTTTGTACTGTTGATAAAAATCTGAAGCGTCTTTCCCCAAAGATAGCAACCATATCAGCATGAATGTCCTTAGGAGCTGAACCCTTTTCTGTAGGTACTTCTTGATAACACCATGATGCCAAAATTTGTCGATTTGGATCTATTTTAAAACGGGGTGCCAGTATTTTCTTAACGAAACACTAACGAAACACTTTGAAACTTGGGACACTGGTAGAATGTGTCATATAAAACATCTTTTACTCTTAGTCTTCTTAACAAAAAAAAAAAAAGGAATTCGCAAGTTATTCCATGTTAAAGTTGTCGTATTTCTGTAATTTCAACCAATCACTGACGTCTATTCAGCTCAATACTGCTGGGCGGTCATAAAAATGTTATTCCCTGTGACATATTTCGGATTCTAGAGTTAGGGTTAGTTTTAGGGTTAGGGTTACGGTTACGGTTAACAGTCTAGTTAGGGTTCGGGTTAGGGGATAAATACGATATACACCGTTACAGCGCTAACTGTTTTCAACTGAATAGACGTCAGTGATTAGTAGAAATTATCGAAATAAGACAATTTTTTACATGAAATAAATTCGAATACAAAAATATTTTTCTGTTCTATAACACAAAATAGATAAGTATACGAAGTTTGAAAATCTTTCCGTACCAAAAACACTACATAAAACATAAATGAAAACTGGCGCCCCCGTTTTAAAATAGATCCGTCGATTTAAAAGGGAAGTCACTACTAGTTACTTCTGGAGTCTTGTCTGAACAGTCAGATGTCATTTCACCTGAAAAGAAACGATGCAATAAGAGTTGATTGAAATTAATGCAAGCAAGATTTCACATCTCTAGCATCACTCCTTCATAGCCTGCGAACTGGGCAACCCACCCTCACATACATACATACATATATATCAATATACAAAGGCGTACATAGAACCACCACTAACATAAGAAAAAATTATTTACCGCACTTTAAAAGTAAAACATTGAAAATACGAATAAAAAACATGAACAAAATTCACCATTAGACACTGAGATATGAACACAACAAAATGTTTGGTCACAGAGTTGCATGAGAGGCATATATAGCATCATGGCTAAGGTCTTACACACAGTGATGAAACAACTTTGACGAAAACTAATTAATCAATTATTTAATTACATTTATTTATTAACTAATTATCTAATTAACCGAAAAATAAACACAGGAATGAAATAAATAGAACCAATTCAAGTATTTTAATTGGCGCCACTCTCCCTAAGTACACACACACACACACACACATACATGTGCACACAAGCAGTAATATAAATCATAAATGTCACAACTTTCTACCTCCTCTATTGCAAAGCTGTGTGTGTGTGTGTGTATAACAAGAGGACCGAGCGTATATGACAGAAGTAATGTATGAGAGATGAAGGGGAAAGTGTGTGCAAGGAAGATTGAGTGATGAGTGCTGGGCAGGGAAGGCAAAGAGTTCCTGTAGGAAGTTATGAAAATAAATAAAGGGACCAAGTGTGGACAGATTTGTTATTTCAATGACATATGTTAGTTTAGGTAACCTAGTCCACCTATCATCCAATTATCTACCCACCGCCTCCTCTATACTTAAATTGGTGCACCTGCTGGACGTATACACACATACACAGATTCTACACATCTCAGCACATCTATCATGGACTGTGTGTACCACTATGACGGTTCTTATTAAGCAGACCTAAAAGCATTAAAGGCATTCCTGCCGTGACCAACCCCTCTTTTTATTTGTTTTCTGTAGGCACGGTGAGATCTAGGCTATTTTATCTAACGCGATCTTCCTTTCTTATGGTTGCAGAAGGAATTTGGCTTCTTCTTGCAGATAGAACGACCATGTAGAAACATACGTTAGCTGGTATGTATATAAGTGTATGTGTGTGTGTGTGGGGGGGGGGGCGCTGAAGCTGCGTGAGCGCACGCATGTGTATGTATGGGTATATACATACGTATACATACATATATTTAAACAAGCCACTTTGAGTAGTGGAATATTTTATCTCTCCTGTTACTACACTCATGTGTAGCCCCACCTCTCACACACACAAAAACACACACACACACACATACGTTTACTGCATATATATTTAAAGGACACCTGGTTATATATTTAAACAACCCACACACTGCATATACAAGAGAGAGACCGATAAAATAAGTACCAGGCTTAAAATACAATTAAGTAATGGGGTCGATTCGTTCGGCGAAAATTCTTCAAGGCAGTGCCCCAACATGGCCACAGTTTAATGACTGAAACAAGTAAAAGATAAAAATAAATACATCAATCACCTTACGTTTGCACATAAAAATAAATATTATCAAAATATGATTATCACCACCGTGTGGTGAGAATGCAGTAATTTGAGATCAAAGAGAAACTATAACGATAATTTTACCTATAAGGTATCGAAGTATTTGACCAGATTTCAAATTCCGACGGACTTTCAGTTAAGGTTACAGTTGTTGGTGTCTGTTTAGTATCCGAAGTCAGTCTTCATTGAATAATACGATCAAAGTGTTCTTAATATGGTCACCCGATCTTTTAAAAGAGCTTCTAGGACTAATTTGTCTAATCTGTTTTTGTTATAGCTTTAGCATGTATTTTGAGAGGGATTATTATTGCAAAACTTCAACACTGGTATTTAAGAGTGAATGACAGAGCCTTAAACTTGAAATTTGTGTATCACTCTGTACTAGTTCCTGCAGAATAGTGCTTTAAGACAACTGAGAATTGGTATTGCAGGTAATAAGGAATAATAGTGAGAAGAAATGGGGAGGTGTTGGAGGCGAAAAATCGATCCTATGTTCAAAATTCCGTCATTACTGATCTTTAGGAATTCGAAGTTCAAAGTTCTGTCATTATTGATCTTCGATTCTCTCATGCTGTCTTTCAGCACTAAGATTCAATGTGTGTATCCATTGATTTATATAATCTATCGGAACCCTTTCTTCATTCAACACACACATACAACCTCACCTCAAGCACGATGTTTTCTCCAGATCACCGAATCATACTCCAGCTACTTCCTATCTCACGAACGCCATCCCACAACTTTCTCTCACAATCCTCTTCACTCACACCCTTGTTTTGCTACATATTACACAACTGTCTCCTCCCCTTCAACGTTCCGCAGATATATTCCATCTACACTACTAGACACATCAAGCACACCCTCTTAATATAACCAACAAATATTGTACACAGATACCCAAACTATTTCACCCACCAAAAACACCCCTAGTCAACCCTCATTATTTACTTGCTTTACTTCCCACTCTTCCTTCCTCGTTTCTTTCATATTTGTCCCTAACATAGCTACTACCCACCACAGATATTTCCTTCCCCAGTCCCGTCTATTCTTCATACATCCACATCAAGCACCCGGTGCCAAATCTGTTTCTCAACATACACACATACAGCTAACTTGAGACATATAGATACATAAAAATACACGTACACAAACACGAATATAGACAATCGTATATACATAGTAAACAAACACATGTACACAAATGTATTTATACATACACCATTGACACACTAGTCAAGCCCGCCTACATCTATATATATGTTAATACACACACCCCGTTAACACATACCAGCCAGGTTTGTTTACACACACACACACACAATACAGGTCTGTTTAGACAGATAACTGCAGCTGTTTTTATTTGAAAAAAGAAATGTTGATGTATTACCAACAGATTTTGGTAAGTTTCAATACAGAACTTCCTTAGGGGTTCGCTAAAACACACACACACACACACACACAAGTATGCTTTACATACAGACACATAGAAGAAGAAACAGACATACAAACATATACATGCACAGACACAAACATGAACAGTTTGCAATCTTCATCACACCATATATTTACACTTTACTCCGACATAGACAGGCACACTTCAGTATTTATATAGATGAACAGATAGGCGCAGATATAAGCATGCAGATAGATAATTGTGTGTGTGTGTATTTGTAGGCATATACATATCCCAGCGCGCGCGCACACACACACACAGCATTAGCTACTACAAGCACTATAGCCCCGCTTTGCTCGGGATTAAGTTAGGATTACCTGAGTAATATCATCAATTGAGGCAAATTTGGCACCCGGACGTAAGTTTTGTAAGAGGAATAGCGAGGCCTATCTTCTCCCGCAGAGATGTGAGAGTCAGATCTCTCCTTTCGAAAACATGAACAGTTTCGTAACATTGTTTACAAAATAATAGCTGATCGTTTGCGAAGAAGCGTGTCTACAGTCAGCACTTAGGATTTTTGCTCTGGTAACTTCTGCTCTCTCCTATGTTCACGCACGACCAGCTATATGTCGCTATGAGTAGAGCAACGGATTCAGCAAATTTGGAAATTAGTTGTGGAGAAACGGAGAATATCGTTTATATTGTGTGTCACTCACTAAAAAGACGAAATTCAAAAAATCTGTTATCTCTCTCTCTCTCTTTACACCGTCGCTAGAAGGGGACTTGACTCGTGTTTGCAAATGCTGGTGTATTTCTCCGACTTGAAAATTGTTATAAGTTATGGTTTGAAATTATTTTTAATGCAAAAATTCACATCTTAGGAAGGAAAAAAAAAAAAGAAAAAAAAAAAGGCCAATTCTGGGCATTTTCGACCATCAGAAATCCATTGGTGCGACTCCCAGATTGCTATCTTGTAAGATGTGGATTTCTATAGATGCAACACACACACACAAACTCAGCTTGACAATATGTACTGATGATGATATGCTTCGGCCATGCTTAACTCAAAAGCCGACGACACCACCACCACCACTACTGAGTAGTGCTCATTGAGTCATATTTAGGATGTCATGGGTTCATTTAAGGAGTTGTTGACAAAAACGTATCCAAAACGTTTGTCTTATATTTCTTCGAGGAATTTGTCTATGCTCTGTTTGATAGTAATAGGAATTTTTTTTTCACTAAGTTTTAGGTGTTTTTTTTTGTTTTAATACCTTGATGTTAACATCATTTGGCCAACATGGTTTGCGTATTTTGTACGTGGCCCGAGCTCTGAATAGTTGACCTGTGATGAAAGATGATCCAGCCGTGACCAGCTCGTCTTTTTATTTAGACATAATCTATCAAAAACATTATTCGAGTGACAATAATGACTGTATGACAACGATGTTGATATCGATCATAATAGGCGTAATGATTCCTCACCACCACCGATCTCACCACATTACCTGCCCCGCCATCTCTTATGAGATTATACAATCATTTGCTTCCACCACCACAACTATCCCCAATAGTTCCTCCTCCAATCACTACCACCTAGAATATAATTAACATGCACATTAATTACTACATTATTATTATTTTTTTTTGTATAGTAGCTGGATATTAATGAGGTCTGAACTTCGTCCAATTTTTGATCATTGTACTTGAAAATAACAATGTTTGTGTTTGAACACCTTGGTTTGTTTTTTGTGTATATCTCAATAACATCAACGTTTGATGAAGGTGAAGTGTGAAGATAGATACATGGACAGGCAACTCTACATTTATGCATGCACTTTAACATTCACACACATACATACCCTTCCATATGTACGCACAAGCACACATCTTCACACACACAAATACATAACCCGGTACATATAAAAGCATTTTTTTTTTAATGGGAGGGGGATAAAATGGATACACACACACACACACACACACACAAAGCACTCTCACTCTCCACTCGAACACTTAGTCACGTCAATAAGCTATTATCTTAAAACAATAGACATATTAAATAACGAACGTGAACACGAATAAAGAGAAAGAAATTAAACGATTCAGCTTTGCCCATCCCCACTGCATTATATTACACACACAATTTCTATTACACTACTCCCCACCCCTATGCCCTGGCAGACACATACATACATAGAAACATGCATGTTGGTTGTTAGAACAAACGATTAACCTTGGCAACTACGTTTTTAAACGACACTTCCAGTACTGCAGGTAAAACGAATGACTCAACACCAATTTAGCCACCAACTGGTTTCCAGTCACTGAAAATCTGAACGCCTTACAGTAACATATGGTAAGCATCGTTGATAAAACCACTGCACGTTTCACTGGTTTGTGGATTGCAGGCTTTGTCTAACTGAAAAATTCCAGATATTAAATCAGCTACAGATATCATCTAATTGCCGTTATTGGAGGAGGTTCCTCCTGTACAATTTCCAGCCGCTTGAAAGTTCAATACCTATTGCCACAAATCCATACCCAGTGCAGCTAAAGGGCATCACAGAATAGTTGTTCCTTGGGGACCATAGATCTAGATTAGATTTTCTTTCTTTGATCGTAGAAGTTCAATTTTTTGATTTGCAGTATTTTCGATCAAGTGACACACTCGCCGTGAACCTATGCAAATCGCCGATCCAGTCCTTTGTGATCACAACTTCAAATATATATTTTTTATGAAACCAGATATTGAGTGCTATGTTCTTTAATTTCTTTCGTAAACATAAACGTCTCTCTTTACACACAATTGAAAAAGAAAATAATGCCGATGATAAAGACGGCGAAATATTAACTATGTTTTGTTATAATACCTTATTTTCAATAATTTCAGTTGTATTATATAACTATCCCCACCTTCACCACCAATGATGGTGATGGTGATGATAAAATTCTTTTTTGTTTTTTATTTTCCGCAAAATTTTCTTCAAATGAATTTGGTCAAGATTAGAGAAAGTAGATAGACGTGCGTGTGTGTGTGTGTGTGTGTGAAAGAGAGAAAAACAGCGAGAAAGAGAGAGATGACACTAATCAAACGAAGTGAGAGGTATATAGAGGGTGACAGCGCTAAGCTGTGACATGTATAAATACAAACTTGTTAACAGTTCAAAAACGCGGGTTAATTTTTGTCTGTAAGTTTATAAATCAAAGTAGCCAATGACAAGCAAGGAACAACAAAGCAAGAAAATCAAGAGATTAGCGGTGGTTTTAGTTAGGTAGATTAGTTTAAGGAATGGCGGTTTATGTCAGATTAAAATAAGTTTTTACAAGATGAAGATAGCAGGAATGATAACAAATATTTAGAAAACAAATTTAGAGTGAAATGGTAAAAACGTGGAAATCTTTATAGCACTTTTGGGGAAAAATTGGGAAGTAAAAACGTGAAGACACACATACACACATTATGAATGTATTAGTAGCCCCAGTCTGCAAATAAGATTAAAGTACAGAAAGACTATTTTATATCTAACTTGGAGAAATTCTTTCAAATATTTATCTTTATAAATTCACCATTCGCCCCTGCATTGAGTACTGTTGTCACATATGGGCAGGTGCTCCTACAGATTGTTTAACTCTGTTGGATCACATTCAACGTCGTACTTTGTATTGCTATTGGTCCTGATCTATCTTCTAATTAGGATTCACTCTCTCATCGTCGTCGCGTGGCTGCCTTGTCTCTTTTCTATAAGTATTTTCATCGACATTGTTTAGCTGAGCTCTCTTCTCTGGTTCCTCCTTTAAGAGATTATCAGCAATCAACTAGACTTGCATTCAGTCCTCGTCAGTATACTGTGCAGCCTCCTAAGTATCGTAAAATACTTTACAGTACCAGTTTCTTCCCTCTTACATATGAATTTTGGAATTCCCTTCCAGTCTTCCTCTTCAATATGACCTCCAGTCTTTTAAGTCTAATGTACATCATCACCTATTGTCTTCTGTCTAGAGTCCATTTTATTCTAGTAACTCTTACGTTATCAGTGGTCTAATGATCTTGTAACAAGCGAATGATATATATATATATATAGGCACAGGCGTGGCTGTGTGGTAAGAAGCTTGCTTTCCAACCACATGGTTCCGGGTTAAGTCTCACTGCGTGACACTTTGGGCAAGTGTCTTCTACAATAGCTTCGGGCCGACCAAAGCCTTGTGAGTGGATTTGGTAGACGGAAACTGAAAGAAGCCCATCGTATATATGTGTGTCTTTGTTTGTCCCCTCCCATCACCGCTTGACAACCGGTATTGGTGTTTACGTCCTCGTAACTTAGCGGTTCTGCAAAGGAGACCGATAGAATAAGTACTAGGCTCACGAAGAATAAGTTCTGGGGTCTATATTTGTTCGACTAAAGGTAGTGCCCCAGCATGGCCGCTGTCAAATGACTGAAACAAATAAAAGTAAAAGTAATGAGTTATTTGATCAGACAACTGCATGTTCATCGTTGAAATCAGCGGATGAGCTGTGGTGGTATAGAGAGGGAGATTGGTGAGTGGAGGAGATATAAACGAGTGGTTGGGAGTTGAGTTAAGAAGACGAAAAGAAAAGAAAGCATATAAGAAGTTAGATAGTAATATGCCATGGTGGTGGTGATGGCAATGATGGTGATACTGGTGGTCATGGTTAAGTATAATAACGGTGGTGATGATGATGATGATGATGATGATGAAAGTGATGATAAGGCTGGTAATAATGATTAGTGATGAGAAGAAGAATAGTTTAGTGATGCAGAAAAAAGGGAATTTTCTTTGTTTATTAATTTTCCCGATGACTTGTCACAGTTGTTATGATTGCGGCAGTTGTTACAGTTGGTATTATCATCATTGTTGTTGTTCCCTGCCCTAATTATATTACACTGATAACAGCAACAATAAAACTTATTTACTGACATTTAATCACGCTATTTCACTGATTATTAATTGCTAATTAAGCAATCTATTCACTCCCGTTTATTCACGCAGTTGACAATCTGCCAACCGCCATTGTGTATATAGTTTTGTTGGGGTGTTTTCTTTTTGCTTTTTTTTTAGCTGTGTGTATAGAGCAGCGTTGAGTGTGGGGTGTTGATACACAACTGTGCATAGCTTTGCGTAGCTGTGTTGTATAGCATTGTATAGCTGCGTGTGTGGAAATACAGACAGTTGATTGAGGTTGTGCATAACTGTTTGAATGTATATGGCTGTGGTTAGCCGTGTAGCTGTATGTCGATGTATATAGCTACGTGTGGCTGAATATGAAAGTATCATTGTATATTTAGCTGTGTGTATACAGATATTTCTAGTCCACTCTGCCGACAAAAATGAGTGGTACCTGTAGTTCAAAGGACCAGCCTTATCATATTCTGTCACGATGAATCTCCATGAGAACTAAGTTAAAAGTATGCGTGTCTGTGGAGTGCTCAGCCACTTGCACGTTAACTTCACGAGCAGGCTGTTCCGTTGATCGGATTAAATGCAACACTCGTCGTCATAACCGACAGTTCTAGTTTATAAAGGTATATGCATAGCTGCAAGTGGATATAAATGTGTAAGTATGAGTGTATAACTACGTGTATATAGTTGTGATCAAGTGCATACAGCTATAACTGCATTTACGTGTTAAGAGACATGTATCTATATTTCTTGTTTGTCTAAACATGTGAATGTATAGGTGCACTAAGTGTTGTGTAATCGATGTTTGTCTCTCTACATATATATGTGCATACACATTCCATTCACACCTTCGGTTGTTATTCTTAAAATTGTTTTAAAATAATAACCGTAAGCATTACGTTATCATCATTATCGTTTTAACGTCTACTTTTCGGTGCTTGCATGGGTTAGACGAAGCTACATTAGAGCAGGGTTTCTATACCAATCCTCGCTTGTTTCCAACCAAGGTAATAATCCGCCAGTGTAACGGACAACAGCTGAAATATGGTTATGTTCAAACACACAAACACGTACAGTCAACCGGCTTCAGTTTCCGTTTACCTACTTCATCGACAAGATATTGGTATACTCGCGGCCGACGTCTAGACAGTGGAAACGAATCCCCTAACCAGGTGGTCCCGAAGTAACACAGCCTGCGCCTAATACACACACACACAACTTTTATAAAGCAAAGGTTGACAGTGACTTCGAAGTTTTGGTTTGCTCGCCTTCATCAGATAGTCTAATGAAAGGCGAGCAAACCGAAACTTCGAAACCACTGCCAACGTATTTTTGTAAAAATCAATTAGATAGACTCCAGTATTTGACCGGTACTGTATTTCATCGGCCACCCGAAGGGTGAAAGGTGAAGTTAATCTCGGCAGGGCTTTAATTTAGAAAATAAAGAGTCGAAACTACGTGTTAGAAATAATTTGTTCTGCCCTTCAGCAATTAATTTTGCGTTTTAGTTCTAAATATAACAGCACAATCCACACACAATATATTGTATAGAACCTCTTAGTAATATAACACAACACACACTACATACAACAGATGAAGCACTAAAATGACACCAGAATCAACAAGACAAATTGTCAAAACAAAATCAAAATGATGTAGTATACAAGCACATTCCTATAACCCCAAAAGACACACTCTTCAAGAACACGGAACATTTCTAACGTAGCCATAATACAAGACAAGAATCGATTATATCAATACTATTATTTCTCTGGATGAAAGATGAATTCGATTTCGGCAGAATTTAACGCAGAACGTAAAGAGATGTAGCGAAAAACCATAAAGTATCATCTCTTCTGACTTTATACCATACAGCATAACTATAGTGTCATCTGCCAGTACGGTATGTAGAGACTTATCAACGAACAAAGTTTCAATCTGAGTAGGTCTCATTAGCTATTATAGTCAAATTCAAACGTCAGATTTTATAAAATCAAAACAGAACATGCAATATTTGTTGTTTAGCCCTAGATCAACTAGGTCGAATGCATTTGACCTATGATCAAAAGCATTCCAGTTAAGATTCGCCAGTCGATCCGACATCTTCAACATGGCAAAAAAGTAGCCTTCTTCTTCAGAACCAGAAAATATTTAATCCTCCAACACAGAGAAACCCAATATAAAACTCTGCTAAAACCTAGGAGTTAGTACTGCTCTAGGCTGATATTACTGCCACACATACAGATATTTATGATTCACATCCAAAGAAATACCACGTGACTGTTTGACAAAGACGCTCGCCAACATTCCAATCTCTGATGTACTGTTACCTCAACCTGCCCTTTCTTACGCTACTATAGTGGTCCCTGCCCCCGTTCTTCAGAGTTGACTAATCTCGTTCCACCACCACCTAGGCAAAGCCAATTTTTCTATTCTCGTTATGCATATGATGTCAACTTCTCCAGATTCCACATTAACTTCGCTCAGTCTTTATTCCTCCAGAACGCTATCGCTTCGGAACGTTAACAGCTTCACTCCCAGTTCGACATATTAAACGGAATGCTGACAAATGCTGGCATCAACTTCATCAATCTCATGAATCAAATATTAACCACAAAGTTGACATTAACCAAATCAATCTCACCAAGCTGACACTAACCACATGAATCTCACCAGGCTGACACTAACCACATGAATCTCACCAGGCTGACACTAACCACATGAATCTCACCAGGTTGACACTTTAATTACAGTTAAATCAGTGTTAACATATTTCATGTAGCCAACATTAAATAACAAATTTCCCTCAATGAATCGGAGTTTGATATCACGACACACTGATCGATACTTCGGTAGGTAGTTTCCTCTATCTAATCTGAGAATTATTTTCACATCAAAATGAATACAAATACTAATTATTCAACAGGATTAACGAGTGTATTTGCTGAAATTGTGGTGTTAGGAAATCACAAGTAATTGTAGTTTTATATATAAATAAGTCAAGCAAGTTTTTACAAATACACACAGAGATAACAATATAAGCGACTGCTGATTTCAGAAAAAAAAAGAAAAGAAAAAAGAAAAGAGAAAAGCAAAAAAGAAAAGAAAAGAAAAAAAAAGAAAAGAGAAAAGAAAAAAAAAGAGAAAAGAAAAAAAAACGAAGAGAAAAGAAAAAAAGAAAAAAATTAAGCACACAGACCAAGTCAAATACAAAGCACAAACATGAACGCAAACTTTCCTCTCATGCTGCTGTGCGAAGATCATACGATTTCGACACGGTTAATAACAGTATCGCTAGCTTCAGTGTGCTAGAACATTTTCAGAAAAAAAAAAAAAATGGCGTATGGAAATGGCAAAGTAAAGACAGGACGACCAGAAAGAAATGGGATAGCAAGATGGACATTGTGTTTACAGTATTACAAGACAAAATGAAAATGAGTATACGAAAATATACAAATAATGTACAACAAATGTTAGCCTGTCGACTTAAGAAATGGGATAAGAAAAATAATTAGTCTCTTTCGGCTGAGACAAACAAAAGGTGGGACAAAATAACAATCGGTATTAAACAGGCATAACTTTTACGTGTGTATATTTATACGCATTGTTACAAATATTTATACAATATTATAAATATATATACATCTAAGGCGCTTCAGTTAAGTTTCAATACGGTAAACAACTGACGTTATGAACCGACGTGGGAGATATGTACGCGGCCAATCGACCTGCCAGGAATAGCAGTCAAATGACCCTCAAATTGTCTTAGTCAGCCACGGCTGGAAAGCCTTTGATCATAGGTCTACTCAGAGCTAATCTGAAACTATACAACCAGTGGATTGTGTAATGTTCCATGAAGAAGATACTTCTGGGCATTGTTATTAAACTATACACACACACACATGCATATATATGCGGACTTTCTTCATTGATGTGATAAATATGTGAAAGATTGACTCTCCGAGGAGGTCAAATAAGATTGAAATGTGTTGTCACAGCGTCTAAGGATTCCGACTACCGCTCCCCTCATCACCATATTATCTGATTCCAATTATAATTAATGGGGATCGGTACGTCAACTAATTTCGAAAGATATTTGTATTTTCCGTCATCTTGCGTTGTCTTCCATTGCCTTTGGTTGATTTGATAATTAATGTTCAACAAAATTTTCCTCACCTCTATACAACTAATGTTATTTACGGCCGCTGTAAGTGTATTAGCTGTGAGTGTGTGTGTGTGTGTGTGTGTGTACACACGAAAGTAGTCTCAATAAATTTAACATGCTGGATACACCAAGATAACGATGTATGACCAGTACTCAACCGAGGGAATCATCATCGTTAAGTAATTAATTACATCATTCCACTTAATCATATTTATTTAATCTATACATCAAATCCAAACAACCTAAATACCTAACTATATCTCTATACACTAAAGATATGTTTGTATATACGTGTGTGAGTAATACATATTAAAGAGGTATACAGGTAGATAACACTTGTGTGACTGCGTGTGTTTGAAACATAGCTTCTAAAATGATTAAACAATCTCCACGAGTTTTCATGTAAGAGTTTACATAACCATGCATGTGTTCGTGTGATGTATATGTGCGTGCATTACTTCTTATGTTAGACGGGAGGAGGCTTTTCAATTTGTGTATGTTACTCTCCACCTGATTACTACACTTAACTTGCGTACCCTTCGTACTAATAGTAGTGTGTAGTAGTAGTAGTAGTAGTAGTAGTAGTAGTAGTAGTAGGGAAAGTATTAAGTGTCAATCCTCAATTACATCAATTAACCCCAACGCTCCACAGCATTACAAACGAGTGTTCCACTTATGAACCATTATGCAGTCAAGTGAAACTACTTAATGTTGTAGTAGTAGGTGCAGCAGCTCTTAACTTGACCCACTACTACTGTTACTAACATTTATAGCCAATACAAACAACTTAATGAATCAACGAGCGAGGCTTATGTGGTTAACCTACATGGGTAACATAAACTCACTCAAAATCGTACCATTCTGTCTTTTTCATTTTTAAGGGACACAAAGGACGGAATGACTACGGTTGGAACGCCTTCAAGAAAAAAAAAAAAAAGGCCGTTTTATAGTTACTGCTTGGATCTTAGCTGACCCAAATTTTAACATACTGTGTGTGTATTGCGTGCGTGCGTGTTGGACGGTAGGCTCAATTCGTCACCCGGTTTAACGTCACCACCTTGGTTGCTTTTAGCAGCGTTTAATCTGTTGCAATCATTCAGGTCAGGTAATCGGTTTCAGGATATCTTCTTTCTTCCCTCCCCACCTCTCTCTCTCTCTCTCTCTCCCGCACTCCGTTTCAGGGACCACGTAAAGGGTTATGTGCCACTGCCTAACTAAAAGGTAAAAAAAAATCTCCTATGTGTATCTATCTACATATGTGAAAATACTCTCCCCACATGCGCACACACAACTCTTAGTTTTACCACTATTTCCAAAATAATTGTAAAAAAAAAGTTAATCTGTTCTTCTCCACTCTCCAGTCATTATCGCACCACCCAGTGTCCATGCAACAGCAAGTTAGGCTTCACTGATGAAAGAAACACGCCCGCAGGTATGACAATAATTTTGAGGTTGTTTATCTCCCTTACCTTTCACTCTATTCCGCATGTTAGCGCTGACTTCCCTATCCCTCTTTCACAATAATTCTTATTCAAATTAAAGCCTCCCCGCACCCAGTCATTCTTTGTAACACTCCCATCTCCTCAGTAATTCTTACTCTGCGTAATACTTCACCTTTTCTGATTATGCTCACCCTTGTCATTATTCCATGCAATACTTCCCCGTTAAACACACTGTAATATACTATAAAGAAAAGTGGGTACTAAATTTATTTCATTGTAGTAACTGTGGTTGTAGTGTGTTGGTAGCAGTTGTGGTGGTGTTGATGTTGGTAAGTAATGATTTGGTGATTATGGTAATAGTACAAGTAGTAATAGTAATGATGGTTGGTGATGGGGTAGTGGTAGTTGGTTATTTGTATTTTTAACGTTCCAACTTGTTTCTTTTACTAAACAAAACGTGGCGCCAGTCGCCATATTGGTTTCGAGGTTTCAGTAAATCTGACTGTTTAAATTGACAGTTATGTGGGAGGGAGGAGGAACTATGTGTGCGTGCGTGTGTGGAGGGAATGTAGTGCAGGGAATATGTAGGGGTAAAAGAAGAGTAAAGAGGAAAATAAAAGTGAACGATGGGACCAGAATGCGAAAAATAGTGGAGAGAGTGTGAAAGAAAGTGGAAGAGAGAGTATGGAAAGGAGAAACAAAGAGCAAGAGAGCGTAATAATAAAGAAAATATAAAGACTGAATAAAAAAAAAAAAAGCCCGCATGATTGAGTAGGAAAGATGGTGAGAGAGATAGAGAGAGGCGGGGAGTAGTATGTGATAATGCAGAAAAATGAAACAGAGAGAGGAAGAGAGAGAGATGGCAAGGAAATAGGTAGAGGAATATAGAAATGTTTTAGTGTAAAAGTTTCCGTTTGTCGAACGACATATTGATCGACAAAATACATGTATGTTTGACATGTCGTACAGTAAATCAAGAAAACAGACGACACTGTAAAAGCTTTCTTCTAACTGGCAGGCATAATTACAAGTTGTATTGCGTATAAAAGGTGAGAGAGGGGGAGAGAAAGAGATTGAAGAAAGACAGCCAGAACATATAGGAGATAGCGGAATAAAAAGAAGGAAACTTGGGGGAGGGGCATAGGTCAAAGCAATTATAAAATTTGTTATCGTGGGTGGGTGTAGGTTTGGAATTCCAAAATGAAAGCTAAGAACTGGCAAGAAGTAAAGCTCAACAGTTTAAAATTCCGTTGAATATCCCTAACGAGAATGGAAGAACCAGAATTATTTACAGTAATTTCCGAGGAAAATATATTGATTTTAATGATATTATTTTTATACTTTTACCGTTTTTGACTTTCTATTATGAATGGAAACTGAAAATGGGTTCATTTTTCAAACAAATCCTTTAGTAAGACAACAAAGTATTAGGCACATTTTCTTAAAGTTTCAACTAGTAGTACTTCGTCGGTTGTAGAAGAGAGTATATTTCCAATGATGAAACCACCTAACGTAATTTTTCGCACTTGCCGATTAAAGCAAACATAAATCGTCATCTTATATCCAACTTGGAAAGTAATGTTCAACCAGAAATATTCCTGTGATATTTACTGAAAGATTAAGCTTATAAGTTATCTCAATACTGTTCCAATATATAGTGTCCAAACTTGCAAGCGACCCATTATCAACTTTGTGCTGAAAATGTATCTATTAAACCACGCTCTCATCTTCCTATAAAGAAGGGCACTGACACAGTTCTACAGTAAGTATTTCTGTGTGAGATCTACTGGAAAGGATTACTTCCTGTCTCATAAAATTTAAAAGTCTTATGAAAATGTTCTTTATAGCCAGCTTACTATCGTCATCTAAAGCATGTAGAATGTAGTAACGTCAACCCTGATTCGGTCTTTAGAACATCTCTCTTTTCACGAGGCTCTCTGTAAGTTTGAAAAGATAGCCATTGACATTGGTTCTGTCGCGGACATTGAAAGCGTTGTAAGGTTACATTTAGCTGCAGCCAATAGCTGTGTCATAAGAAAGTCAATTGGCAATTACATAGTTTCAGTTTTAATCCTAATGTTCAGCATCTTGGACAAATGTCTTCTACTATAACATCGAGTCAATTCAAGCCGTGTGTGAAGAACTACAAACAAAATGAGAGGGGGACCTGACGAAGAGATTGTAACTTTTCTTGTTCTGGTGTACGTCTCCCTCCCAACTAGCACTTGACGAAATACACCGCTGTGTTGCAAACATTTGAACTAAGTTTGAAGATAACCCACGAGTTCTTTACTTCCTCAACCTGTTTCGGAGGCTTTGACAAATGGCATGATTGCTGCCCTTCATCCTTTTAATAAGCCATTTAAAATATTTTGGGTGCTTGGTCCGCGACAGAACCAATGTCAATGGCTATCTTTTCAAACTTAGAGAGCCTCGTGAAAAGAGAGATGTTCTAAAGACCGAATCAGGGTTGACGTTACTACATTCTACATGCTTTAGATGACGATAGTAAGCTGGCTATAAAGAACATTTTCATAAGACTTTTAAATTTTATGAGACAGAAAGTAATCCTTTCGACTATAGGCACGAGGCCTGAAATTTTGGGGAAGAAGTCAAGTCGACCTCAGTATTTAACAATACTTTGTTTTATCGACTCGAAAAAAATTGAGCTCAGAACGTCAAGAGCCGAAAGAAAAGCCTTTAAGCATTTTATCCGACGCGATACCGATTCTTCTAGCCATAACAACAATAATCTTTTCTACTGTAGGCACACGGGGGAGAGGGATAGTCGATTACATAGATCCCAGTGCTCAACTGATACTTATTTCATCGACTCTCAAAGGATGAAAGGCAAAGTCGACCTCGAGGAAATTTGAACTCAGAACGTAAAGACGGACGAAATGCCGCTAAGCATTTTGCCCGGCGCACTAATGATTCTGCCAGCTCACCGCCTTAAGGTAAAGTTTCCTTCTTGAGTCATGCCATCTCATAAGAGCCGGTTTCCATGGCGTATCTATTCCCCACCTGGACGGGACGCCGGTCCGTTGCAGGATTACTCATTTTTGCCAGCTGAGTAGACTGAAGCGACGGGAAATGAAGTGCTTTGCTCAAGAAGACAACGCGTCATCCGGTCCAGGAATCGAAACCACAATCTTACGATCATGAGTCCAAACAACAACAGTAATAATAATAATAATGATAATAATAATAATAGTAATAATAATAATAATAATAATGATCTTACCGCATTTAAAAGTGCCAATTTATCAAGACTTACCTGTAAGGAAAAGAAAAAAACTATTAGTATTTTAAAACAGATATTGACAAAAACCGATACATATTTTTCTTGTAAGAGTACTAGTTTAAATTATTATGAACTAGCAGAAAGACCGCCCTCCGCGCGGTTTTCTGGTAGCCATTTGAAAATATTTTCATATTTGATTCCAAATTCTAATAATTTTTACGATATTTTACGTATAATTATTTCTAATAGTGCTCACTTGCTTAGTAAATATTGCTTTCATTATTTTATCATAGTCATAATCTGTCTTTTTTAAACAAACATCACGGTAGTCCAACAACAGAGGGAGAAGCAGTTTGTCAAGTTTTACCTTCCTCTCAAAGTAACAGAGATTTCAATTCAGCAGCCCACCTGTAGGCTTTGCAGTGTGTGTGTGTGTG